>NC_083463.1:1975460-1990460 GCF_030014155.1 Tachysurus vachellii
GTAAAAGTGTGTAAAGGTGTGTACAGGTGTGTACTGGGATGTACAGGGGCACATGGGGTGTAATAGTGTGTACAGGTGTGTACTGGGATGTACAGGGGCACATAGGAGTGTAATAGTATGTACAGGTGTGTACTGGGATGTACAGGGGCACATAGGGGTGTAATAGTGTGTAAAGGTGTGTACAGGTGTGTACTGGGATGTACAGGGGCACATAGGGGTGTAATAGTGTGTAAAGGTGTCTACAGGTGTGTACTGGGATGTACAGGGGCACATAGGGGTGTAATAGTGTGTAAAGGTGTGTACAGGTGTGTACTGGGATGTACAGGGGCACATAGGGGTGTAATAGTGTGTAAAGGTGTGTACAGGTGTGTACTGGGATGTACAGGGGCACATAGGGGTGTAATAGTGTGTACAGGTGTGTACTGGGATGTACAGGGGCACATGGGGTGTAATAGTGTGTACAGGTGTGTACTGGGATGTACAGGGGCACATGGGGTGTAATAGTGTGTACAGGTGTGTACTGGGATGTACAGGGGCATATAGGAGTGTTATAGTATGTACAGGTGTGTACTGGGATGTACAGGGGCACATAGGGGTGTAATAGTGTGTAAAGGTGTGTACAGGTGTGTACTGGGATGTACAGGGGCACATAGGGGTGTAATAGTGTGTACAGGTGTGTACTGGGATGTACAGGGGCACATAGGGGTGTAATAGTGTGTACAGGTGTGTACTGGGATGTACAGGGGCACATAGGGGTGTAATAGTTTGTAAAGGTGTCTACAGATGTGTACTGGGATGTACAGGGGCATATAGGGGTGTAATAGTGTGTAAAGGTGTCTACAGGTGTGTACTGGGATGTACAGGGGCATATAGGGGTGTAATAGTGTGTAAAGGTGTCTACAGGTGTGTACTGGGATGTACAGGGGCACATAGGGGTGTAATAGTGTGTAAAGGTGTCTACAGGTGTGTACTGGGATGTACAGTACAGGGGCATATAGGGGTGTAATAGTGTGTAAAGGTGTCTACAGGTGTGTACTGGGATGTACAGTACAGGGGCATATAGGGGTGTAATAGTGTGTAAAGGTGTGTACAGGTGTGTACTGGGATGTACAGGGGCACATAGGGGTGTAATAGTGTGTAAAGGTGTGTACAGGTGTGTACTGGGATGTACAGGGGCACATGGGGTGTAATAGTGTGTACAGGTGTGTACTGGGATGTACAGGGGCACATAGGGGTGTAATAGTGTGTACAGGTGTGTACAGGTGTGTACTGGGATGTACAGGGGCACATAGGGGTGTAATAGTGTGTAAAGGTGTGTACAGGTGTGTACTGGGATGTACAGGGGCACATAGGGGTGTAATAGTGTGTAAAGGTGTGTACAGGTGTGTACTGGGATGTACAGGGGCACATAGGGGTGTAATAGTGTGTAAAGGTGTGTACAGGTGTGTACTGGGATGTACAGGGGCACATAGGGGTGTAATAGTGTGTAAAGGTGTGTACAGGTGTGTACTGGGATGTACAGGGGCACATAGGGGTGTAATAGTGTGTAAAGGTGTGTACAGGTGTGTACTGGGATGTACAGGGGCACATAGGGGTGTAATAGTGTGTACAGGTGTGTACTGGGATGTACAGGGGCACATGGGGTGTAATAGTGTGTACAGGTGTGTACTGGGATGTACAGGGGCATATAGGAGTGTTATAGTATGTACAGGTGTGTACTGGGATGTACAGGGGCACATAGGGGTGTAATAGTGTTTAAAGGTGTCTACAGGTGTGTACTGGGATGTACAGTACAGGGGCATATAGGGGTGTAATAGTGTGTAAAGGTGTCTACAGGTGTGTACTGGGATGTACAGTACAGGGGCATATAGGGGTGTAATAGTGTGTAAAGGTGTGTACAGGTGTGGACTGGGATGTACAGGGGCATATAGGGGTGTAATAGTGTGTAAAGGTGTCTACAGGTGTGTACTGGGATGTACAGTACAGGGGCATATAGGGGTGTAATAGTGTGTAAAGGTGTCTACAGGTGTGTACTGGGATGTACAGGGGCATATAGGGGTGTAATAGTGTGTAAAGGTGTCTACAGGTGTGTACTGGGATGTACAGGGGCATATAGGGGTGTAATAGTGTGTAAAGGTGTCTACAGGTGTGTACTGGGATGTACAGGGGCATATAGGGGTGTAATAGTGTGTAAAGGTGTGTACAGGTGTGTACTGGGATGTACAGGGGCATATAGGGGTGTAATAGTGTGTAAAGGTGTCTACAGGTGTGTACTGGGATGTACAGTACAGGGGCATATAGGGGTGTAATAGTGTTTAAAGGTGTCTACAGGTGTGTACTGGGATGTACAGTACAGGGGCATATAGGGGTGTAATAGTGTGTAAAGGTGTGTACAGGTGTGTACTGGGATGTACAGGGGCACATAGGGGTGTAATAGTGTGTAAAGGTGTGTACAGGTGTGTACTGGGATGTACAGGGGCATATAGGGGTGTAATAGTGTGTAAAGGTGTGTACAGGTGTGTACTGGGATGTACAGGGGCATATAGGGGTGTAATAGTGTGTAAAGGTGTCTACAGGTGTGTACTGGGATGTACAGTACAGGGGCACATAGGGGTGTAATAGTGTGTAAAGGTGTGTACAGGTGTGTACTGGGATGTACAGGGGCATATAGGGGTGTAATAGTGTGTAAAGGTGTCTACAGGTGCACAGCTATGTAAAGGTGTGTAAAGGTGAGTGGGAGGAATGGGATTGTAGAGTATCTGGAGGATTCTGGAGTTTGGATATGGCAACCCTGGAGGTGGAGATGATCCACAGACAGAAATTTCTACAAAATTTGTCATTTATTCCGAAGAACACACACATTCATGTGTTAAATAAAGTACCAGAGTGAGACCTAGCATGAATCTGGTGATGTCATTGTTCAGCTCTGGAACCGATTGTCAGTATAACAGCAGAAAGTGAACTGAACACAAAATTATTTACATCTGATCTTTTTTCATGCCTTAACTGAGTCGGTGTGTTTGACTGCTCTGCTAATGAACTGTGTGTATCACACATTCAGAGTCACTTGTAACTGAACAGTAACTCCTCATCTTTGGAGCAGACAGACACATTATTTTCATGTCACTAGAAAGTGTACAGTCTTATCTGTGTAATAACAGAGTGGGTATTTTCTCACAGTCTGAAGAGCGTGTGATGTGAATTCAGAAGCGTGTTCAGTTTAACAGCAATTCAATTCATTTCCATCAAAACTGGGACCAATATCAGGCTCAGATATTTATGCCAGTAAGAGAGGCTGTTATTTAAAGCAAAATAAATGCTTTCAATGACAAAAACCCATCGATTAAAGTGGGACTTGTGACAGTGAAGATCAGAGCAATAACGCAGATATTAAACACTTGTGCTGAACATTTGACTGAACTGCACATACACAATGACACCGTCATTTCTAGAAGATACAAAGAGAAAGAATGCATCAAAATCAAACACAGCATCATTACAGAGGATTAAAGAAATACATGGAACACTGTGTCAAGATCTGAGTCAAAATACGGAGAAAGAAAGAAAGAAAGAAAGAAAGAATTTGTTTTCATTTAAATGTTTGTAGACTGTGTTTGTGTGTATAAAGTGTAGGGTGTGTGTATATAAAAGGTAGTGTGTGTGTATAAAGTGTAGAGTGTGTATATAAAATGTAGTGTGTGTGCATAAAGTGTAGGGTGTGTGTATATAAAGTGTAGGGTGTGTGTATAAAGTGTAGGGTGTGTGTATAAAGTGTAGTGTGTGTGTATAAAGTGTACGGTGTGGGTATAAAGTGTAGGGTGTGTGTATAAAGTGTAGGGTGTGTGTATAAAGTGTAGGGTGTGTGTATATAGTGTAGGGTGTGTGTATAAAGTGTACGGTGTGGGTATAAAGTGTAGGGTGTGGGTATAAAGTGTAGTGTGTGTGTATAAAGTGTAGGGTGTGTGTATAAAGTGTACGGTGTGGGTATAAAGTGTAGGGTGTGGGTATAAAGTGTAGGGTGTGTGTATAAAGTGTAGGGTGTGTGTGTATAAAGTGTAGGGTGTGTGTATAAAGTGTAGTGTGTGTGTATAAAGTGTAGGGTGTGTGTATATAAAGTGTAGAGTGTGTGTATAAAGTGTAGAGTGTGTGTATAAAGTGTATAGTGTGTGTATATAAAGTGTAGAGTGTGTGTATAAAGTGTAGAGTGTGTGTATAAAGTGTAGAGTGTGTATATTAAGTGTAGAGTGTGTATATAAAGTGTAGGGTGTGTGTATAAAGTGTAGGGTGTGTGTATAAAGTGTAGGGTGTGTGTATAAAGTGTAGAGTGTGTGTATAAAGTGTAGAATGTGTATATAAAGTGTAGAGTGTGTATATAAAGTGTAGTGTGTGTGTATAAAGTGTAGGGTGTGTGTATAAAGTGTAGAGTGTGTGTATAAAGTGTAGAGTGTGTATATAAAATGTAGTGTGTGTGCATAAAGTGTAGGGTGTGTGTATATAAAGTGTAGGGTGTGTGTATAAAGTGTAGGGTGTGTGTGTATAAAGTGTAGTGTGTGTGTATAAAGTGTAGGGTGTGTGTATAAAGTGTAGGGTGTGTGTATAAAGTGTAGGGTGTGTGTATATAGTGTAGGGTGTGTGTATATAAAGTGTAGTGTGTGTGTATAAAGTGTAGGGTGTGTGTATAAAGTGTACGGTGTGGGTATAAAGTGTAGGGTGTGGGTATAAAGTGTAGGGTGTGTGTATAAAGTGTAGGGTGTGTGTGTATAAAGTGTAGGGTGTGTGTATAAAGTGTAGTGTGTGTGTATAAAGTGTAGGGTGTGTGTATATAAAGTGTAGAGTGTGTGTATAAAGTGTAGAGTGTGTGTATAAAGTATATAGTGTGTGTATATAAAGTGTAGAGTGTGTGTATAAAGTGTAGAGTGTGTGTATAAAGTGTAGAGTGTGTATATAAAGTGTAGAGTGTGTATATAAAGTGTAGAGTGTGTATATAAAGTGTAGGGTGTGTATATAAAGTGTAGGGTGTGTGTATAAAGTGTAGAGTGTGTGTATAAAGTGTAGAATGTGTATATAAAGTGTAGAGTGTGTATATAAAGTGTAGTGTGTGTGTATAAAGTGTAGGGTGTGTGTATAAAGTGTAGAGTGTGTGTATAAAGTGTAGAGTGTGTGTATATAAAGTGTAGGGTGTGTGTATAAAGTGTAGAGTACAATGTGTATTCAGTGTATTCAGATTCAGTGGGACATCTTGACCGAAATCTCCCAGGTGAACGTGCAAACGCCACCGGCAGCTAAATGCCCTCCAACCAAGACCTACGTGCCCAAGAACTTGCGTACAACCCTCTTGGAGCTCCTGCATACCAGTCCTGCCTCCGGCCATCCCGGCATCTCAGGAACTATCCACCTGGTCCAGAATCAGTTCTGGTGGCCGTCGCTGCCCACTGACGCACGGGAGTTTGTCCGAAGCTGCGCGGTGTGCAACACCTCTAAAGCCTCCCATCAACACCCCCGTGGGTTTGTTACAGCCTCTGCCTATCCCACAACAACCCTGGTCTCACATCGCTCTTGACTTCATCACCGATCTGCCCCGATCAAATAACTACACTAGAAACTATTCTAACCATCACTGACCGATTCTCAAAGGCCTGCCACCTGATCCCTCTAAGTGCTGAAGCACTGGCAGAAGCGTTGTGCAATTTCGTTTTCCGCTTTTATGGTCTGCCCGAAGACATTGTTTCTGACAGAGGCCCCCAGTTCACATCACGGGTCTGGACGGCTTTCTTCGAACGACTGAACATCAATATCAGCCTCACCTCGGGGTACCACCCACAGGCCAATGGGCAGACGGAGCGTTTGAACCAGGAAATCATCCGCTTCCTCCGCTCATGTTGTCAAAACAACCAGAACGAATGGAGCAGATACATGATGTGGGCGGAGTATGCCCAAAACTCCCTCGTCAAACCCACCACCGGTCTAACCCCCTTTCAATGCGTCCTGGGCTTCCAGCTTCCCTTATACCCGTGGTCCGACACACCCTCCAACCTGCCGGCTGTCGACGATTGGTTTCGTCGGAGCGAAGAAACATGGAGCGTGGCACATAAACAGTTGCAGACGGCCATCCAGAGACAGAAGATCCACACCGACAAGCGCCGCAGGGCGCACCCCGAATATCAACTCAGCCAGTGGGTTTGGCTCTCGACCTGCGACATCCACCTCTGCTTGCCCAGCCGAAAACTAATCCCCAGGTACGTGGGACCGTTTCAAATCCTCAGACAGGTCAACCCAGTCATGTACCATCTCGCGCTGCCCCCGTCCGACCGCATTTCACCCACTTTTCATGCCTCACTGCTGAAACCTGCCGATGAGCCGAGAGGAAACCCTGAAGGCCCCACCAATCTGTCGGAACCACCACCACCACTGCTGATCGACGGAGAAGAGGCATATCAAGTCCGCGAGCTACTGGACAATATCTTGTCAACTGGGAGGGATACGGCCTAGAGGAATGCTCGTGGCTGAAGGCGGGGGATGTACTGGACCCCTCGCTCACAGCCGACCTTCATCAGCAACATCCTGACAGGCCAGCTCCCCGCCAAGACCCCTTGCGTCGGGAACCGCTTGCGGGAGAGGGGGGGGGCTCTGTCACGGTAAGCGCACCGCATGCACATCCTGAACACCAGCACAGAGGAGCGTCTCCAGAATACACCGATTGATGATTACACCGCCACCTGTTCCTCATCAACCACTTCCTACATAAGCTGAACTTGAACTCCACGCCGGTGCGAAGTCTCGATTTGCTTTGGCAATCATTCTGAGCGTTTCCATGTAATTCCTAGTCTGGTTTCGATTCTGTTTCTGTGTACTGGTTTTTCTGATTGTTTGCTGCCTGCCCCGACCCTCTGCCTGTTTCGCTGTTACCGATTTCTGTCTGCTCTCTGATATTGTGTTTGCCTGCCCTGACCCCGCCTGTCTGATTTCGAGTGTGAGTTCATTAAAACAGCTGCAAATGGATCCTCAGCCATATGACTCCTCATTACATATATAAAGTGTAGGGTGTGTGTATAAAGTGTAGAGTGTGTGTATAAAGTGTAGAGTGTGTGTATATAAAGTGTAGGGTGTGTGTATAAAGTGTAAAGTGTGTGTATAAATTGTAGTGTGTGTATAAAGTGTAGGGTGTGTGTATAAAGGGTAGAGTGTGTGTTGTCCAGCTGATCTTTCACTCTGGCTACCTGGCAGTGCATCACTAATTTTCTGAAAAGAAATGAGGAACTTCTCTCGCCACTCGTCTACTCTACACCAACTGCTCCATCAGATCCATCATGTCTGCTTCTGACACTCCTATAGTTGCTCCTCAGCAATGTACAGAAGAACATCTTGGATCTTAGTGTGTTCATTCTAATGCTCTTTGCTTTCCTCTGTCTCCCTCATGATCTCCAGCTCAGAAGTGTTCAAAGTTTACATTTTTGGACGCATCATCACCATCTCACAACAAACACTGGACTTTCTCCTCAGCCATTACCTTCATCCCACTCTGGTTCTCCTCAGACTGCAGTGAGATGTTCCTGCAGGGGCCAGATGTCAGAGAATAGCATTGTGTTAGGGAACAAAATCTTTGTGGATAAGATTCAGACCCAAGCGTGGGGATAGCTAAAAACACAAAACAAACAAATCTGGGACACACCGGGGAAAAGATCACTGAAACTCAACAACCAAGACTGAGCACACAAAGACAATACAAAGACACAACAAGGAATTAGACAATTAGACACATAAGGAACAGGGGTGCTGAGGCAGTTAGGAATCAGATCAGGGTGGGGCAGACACGTGAACACAAAACGTAAACAAAAAACTAGAGATGAGCCGGATACTCGGCTGAAACGAGTATCCGGTACGGATAAAGCACTTCTGCCGAGTACGAGTATTATACGAGTAATACGAGTCAATATCTGTGCTCGGATTGAATGAAAATCATCATTGTGTAGCTGATTGTGACAGCGATTGTCACAGCGCCCCTCCCCTACAGTGATAGGCTAGTCACAGCGCCCCTCACCTACAGTGATAGGCTAGTCACAGCGCCCCTCCCCTACAGTGATAGGCTAGTCACAGCGCCCCTCCCCTACAGTGATAGGCTAGTCACAGCGCCCCTCCCCTACAGTGATAGGCTAGTCACAGCGCCCCTCCCCTACACACATACAGATGTATTGTGTTGCTGTGTCTCGCTCTGCTCACTCACAGTCACACACACAACAGCTCTCTGTCTCTCCCTCAGTCACTCGGGTTCGCGGGTCTTTTCCGTTAACGTTTAGGGTTTCTTCAGCTTTTTACTTCGGGTTGTAACGTTAATAATACGTACTTACTAACCAGTAGAGTTCTGGTAAACGTGGGTTCGTTCAGACGTGGTGCTTGCTTGGTAGAATGCGACTCGCATTGCGTCTCTGCCTGTCGGAGATGTTTTTCTTTTTTAAACCTTCAGCTGTCTCTAACCAGTAACCAGACACTGAGTGTCTGACACGTTTTTGCTGTATTTCATAAAAACATAAAGGTAGTAAGCTAGTGTTATAAATATTACAAATTAATTATTACCGGTTAAAGCCCCGCCCATTTCAAGACAAGCCCTGCCTACTTCGGATACAAGTACAGATAATTCATATGGTTAACAGATACGGATACAGATACAGATAATGCTGTACTCGCTCATCCCTACAAAAAACACACGACAAACTGTCCGGGGAAGATCCTGACACATTGTCCTGTTTTAACACTGTCCTTCCTTAGTCCAGGTCACTGCTCTAGTGCTTCACTGTGTGCTTATTAAGAGGATTATGGAGTTAATGAATGTCCACCAGGTGTTCATTAGCACTTACATGCACTGAGATGGAGCTCAAGGTTTGGATCTTGAGAAAGTTTATGGTTTTAATCCGTAATCCTGATCGATGCTTTAATCACTGTGTGAGTGGAGCTCAGTGGAGTTCAGCAAATTTGATGAGTGTGATTTCTCCTGCTCTGGGAATCGATCTTGTAGTAAGATGATCATCATTTAACTAACAACTAAAAACATCATCTTCCACACGTCCATGGTCAGAAAAAATGAGCATTTTGGAGCATTATAGTGTTTTTGTAGTGTTTTTGTGTTGGTGTAGTGTTATTGTGTTGGTATTGTGTTATTGTAGTGTTGTGTTGTTGTAGTGTTATTATAGTGTTATTGCAGTATTGTTGTGTTGTAGTGTTATTGTAGTATTGTTGTGTTGTTGTAGTGTTATTGTAGTAGTGTTGTGTTGTTGTAGTATTGTTGTGTTGTAGTGTTATTGTAGTATTGTTGTGTTGTTGTAGTGTTATTGTAGTATTGTTTTGTTGTTGTAGTGTTATTGTAGTAGTGTTGTGTTGTTGTAGTGTTATTGTTGTAGTGTTGTGTTGTTGTAGTGTTGTGTTGTTGTGTTGTTGTGTTGTTGTAGTGTTATTGTTGTAGTGTTGTGTTGTTGTAGTGTTATTGTAGTAGTGTTGTGTTGTTGTAGTGTTGTGTTGTTACTGAAAGTCAGAAAGACAGAAATATAAAATAACAAAGAAAGAATTGAGTTTTCCTGATTCACAATTCCACACGTTTATCACAACAGACTCACTTTTGTGTGTGTTTGTGTGTGTGTTTGTGTGTGATTATAGATGGATACCCCCGAGATGAAATGATATACAAGTGGAGGAAGAATTCAATAGAAGCAGCAGATCAGAAATCCTGGAGACTTTATCAGTTTGACTTCATGGGGCTGAGGAACACCACAGATGTCCTCAAGACCACATCAGGTAACTCACTCATCTCCTGTGCGTGTGTGTGTGTGTGTGTGTGTGTGTGTGTGTGTGTGTGTGTGTGTGTGTGTGTGTGGACAAAAAAAAAACACATGAGGAAAGTGAAAGGCTGGAAACCATGAATCTGGTGTGTTCAGCTACTGAAAGCCAGTGGAGAACTTATGCCATGGAAGAACTTATGCAGGTTGAGAAGAAGTCACATTTGCATTTTGCATTTTGGATCATTTACAGATAACAGATTGTGTTCAGGTGAAGATCTGACAGAGAGAGATGCAGTAGTCCAGTCTCCAGATGACAAGAGACTGAACAAACACCTGAGCAGCCTGTGTGCAGAAACACAACCAAGTACTTCTGATGTTATAGAGAAGAATCTGACATGAGTGTGTCACATTAACTACATGTGAGGAAAAGCTCAGCTGAGTCTCCATGATTACCTTCAGGTTGTGAGCTGTGACTGAAGGGGAGATCTTTGTGTAAGGAGATCCCAAGATCCTGACCTGGAGATGAATCACCTGGTGGAGCAGCAGTTCAGTTAAGAGATCTGAGTAGAAGCTGTGGTATCTGAGGGAGAGAAGGACAAGAAGAATATGAATGTGTTAGTGCGTTATGAAGGATGAAAATACATATGAATGAGTTAAGAATGCCGAAAGTGAAGATGAATGTGTTATGAATGTGTTATGAATGTGTTATGAAGCCTGAAATTTATTATGAATGCGTTATGAAGGCCAAAAGTAAATATGAATGTGTTATGAATGTGTTATGAGTGTCTTATGAAGGCAGAATGTTATTATGAATGTGTTATGAGTGTCTTATGAAGGCAGAAAGTTATTATGAATGTGTTATGAGTGTCTTATGAAGGCAGAAAGTTATTATGAATGTGTTATGATTGTGTTCTAAAATCTAAGGTGTGTTTATTTTTAGGATGTTGTTTATTATGAGTTTTGCACTGAGTTCATGTTTTAGAGGAAATGTCAGCTGATAAAATAAAGCTGCTGTGACATTTTCTTTGGGCATAATAATGGAGTGAGTGTGAACATTACACAGATTACACACTTCCTTACCATCAAATATCAGTGGGAAATGAATTGGTACAAATTGCTGCTGAGTTTTCACACACAGATTTCCTGTTTTCTAATCATCTGTATTTCTGTGGAAGTAGTGTGTCCTCTGACCTGTGTCCTTTCACCTGTGTCCTGTGACCTGTGACCTGTGTACTGTCACCTGTGTCCTGTGACCTGTGTCCTGTCACCTGTGTCCTGTGACCTGTGTCCTGTCACCTGTGTCCTGTGTCCTCTGATCTGTGTACTGTGTCCTGTGACCTGTGTACTGTGTCCTCTGACCTGTGTACTGTGTCCTGTGTCCTCTGACCTGTGTCCTGTCACGTGTCCCGTGACCTGTGTCCAGTGTCCTCTGATCTGTGTCCTGTGACCTGTGTCCTCTGATCTGTGTACTGTGACCTGTGTACTGTGACCTGTGTCCTGTGCACTGTGACCTGTGTCCTCTGACCTGTGTCCTGTGTCCTGTGACCTGTGTCCTCTGACCTGTGACCTGTGTCCTGTGACCTGTGTCCTGTGTCCTGTGTCCTGTGACCTGTGTCCTCTGACCTGTGTCCTGTGACCTGTGTCCTCTGACCTGTGTCCTGTGTCCTGTGACCTGTGTCCTCTGACCTGTGTCCTGTGTCCTGTGACCTGTGTCCTCTGACCTGTGACCTGTGTCCTGTGTCCTCTGACCTGTGTCCTGTGACCTGTGTCCTGTGACCTGTGTTTTAGGTGAAATAACGATCTGAGTAAAGAGCACATAAATAATTGAAATGTCTCAGTCATAGTGCTTTATAACATATCACCTCTGACTGAGACCAAGTGTAAAACGGATGGTTTTGTTTTTTTCGTTTTTTTTTGTTTTTCCTTACTTTGGAAAATTTAATCCTCTTCACAGACGTGAACTACAGGAATAAGAAACAACTTTTTTGGCCCCTGCTTTAATTAGCAGCACATTAACCTTTAGTGAAAAGTCTGGATTTAATAAAGTGTAGAGTGAAGTGTCAGAGGTTGTTCCAGCTCTCCGAAGCTGACAGAGACACGGTGAATAACAGGCTTTCAGCGAGGACGCAGGATTTATTTTAGCAGCGTATTGGACGGGGAACAGAAGGAGCTCGCTATTCACCACACGTCAGCTGAAGAATGTCAGAGAGAAGGAGAAAAGCGAAGACGTTTCCATCACAGTCTCTGCGTTAAAAAGGCCAGAATGCAACAAAATTAAATCCAAAAAAAACATTTAAAGTAAAAACGTGGCTTTGATTCTTTTTCTAAAAGCAATTTCAACATAAAAAGAGGAAAACTGAAAGAAGGCTAGAATAATCGATTTTCTGTAACCTTGGTGATGAATAAAAAAAATGATCACTTCCTTGTACACTGACAGACTTTATTAATTATCTTCCTATTTAACATTAGTGAGAAATTAGTGAAGACGGAAAATGAACTGACCGTGAAATACGTTTTATTTATTATCAATTAATTTAATTTGTTACTACACACAAAACTGCTTCCGACCGTCTATTTTAAATACGTTCTTAATTTTAATGTTTTATTGTAATAAATTCAAATAATGTTTATTTTTCTGTAAAGTAAAAACCCATTTTTACATCATTGATTTAAATTAATCATTTAAATGATTTTTATTCCATGTGGCTGTGTTACATACATTATTGTGTTTAAAGTTCAAGTTAAAATAATTGTTATATTTTTGTTAAAATAAAAAAGGGGGGCACGGTGGCTTAGCACGTGGTTCACCTCACACCTCCAGGGTTGGGGGTTCGATTCCCACCTCCACCTTGTGTGTGTGGAGTTTGAATGTTCTCCCCGTGCCTCGGGGGTTTCCTCCGGGTACTCCGGTTTCCTCCCCCGGTCCAAAGACATGCATGGTAGGTTGATTGGCATCTCTGGAAAATTGTCCGTAGTGTGTGATTGCGTGAGTGAATGAGTGTTTGTGTGTGTGTGTGTGCCCTGTGATGGGTTGGCACTCCGTCCAGGGTGTATCCTGCCTTGATGCCCGATGACGCCTGAGATAGGCACAGGCTCCCCGTGACCCGAGGTAGTTCGGATAAGCGGTAGAAGATGAATGAATGAATAAAAAAGGGTTTTAATGTTATACCATCTGTCTGTACGATACTTAATAAAATGTTATTTTCAAAATTTATTTAAAAAAAATTTAATATCTGCGATAAATTCAAATAAACTGCTGATAGACACATTTATCCCTTATTTATTTATTTATTTATTTATTTATTTCAGCAAGAATTTTTAAATCAATCAAATCAAACTTAATCTTAATAATCAGTTCCTGAAGTGGAATAAACACCCCTTTGGTATATTAAATGTTATCTTTCCAGCTGTTCAGCAGGAAGTCACCTCACCACCACGTAATGACGCACGGTGACATTTCTGTTATTTTTAACATTATAATCAGACAGCTTGAGCTCTGTGACCATCCTGAAAGACTGCGAGAGCTGACCTTTCTCTTTCAATCCATCTCTGCACAGAACCTTCAATGTAGAACCCTTAAAGGTTCTCCAGTTTTCCTACTGAGAGAATAATTATAGGCTTAAAGGTTCATTTTCAGAGCCTGTTCTTCTCACGGCTGGAAGCTAAGAAGCCTTCATTATTTAAAAAAGATATAATTAGCTTAAAAGAACATTCTGTCTTCTGTTTCCAGCGTTTGTGAAATAGTCAAAACAAATCAAGGGAAATTATTATAGAAATGAAAAAACCTTTGTTCTTCACCCCATGATTGTTAATATTAGTCAAATTACTGTATTTGAATAAGATCCATATTGAGCATTGTAGAGTTTCCTGCATGAACTTTGTGCTTTTCATGGCCTGAGATTAGACAAATCAGGATCATGAACCTTTTCCTCTTCCTCTTCCTTTTTCCTGTCAGACTTCCAAGTCACATAGTAATGCAGATTAAAGTCAAAAAGTCTGATTAGAAGTCTGATTCTTCTCTTTGTTTGTTCTCAGTAGACTAAAGGGAAAAGTAGCCTAATCGGGAAATCGTGGCCTAATGATTAGAGTCTGACTCCTAACCCTAAGGTTGTGGGTTCGAGTCTTGCGCAATACCACGACTGAGGTGCCCTTGAAATGGCTGCCCACTGCTCCGGGTGTGTGTTCACAGTGTGTGTGTGTTCACTGCTGTGTGTGTGCACTTTGGATGGGTTAAATGCAGAGAACAAATTCTGAGTACGGGTCACCGTACTTAGCTGTATGTCACGTCACTTTCACTTTTAAAAGAGATCCTGCCTAAAAACTATCCAGAGTGTAAAGTCGTTTATTACATCAGTCTTAAGGAGATGGTTACAGTACAGTGTAAAAACACAGATCTGGTACAGCGTTAACTCAGTGGTTTAGACTTCTTAATCAGAAGGTCATGAGTACAAATCCCATCACTGCTGTCACAATGCAGAGATGAAGACAGACCCAAATGCAGGATAGCTCAAATAAACAGGTTTAATAACTTAAATCCACAAAACAGGAACACAGACGAAACTAGACATGACAAAGGACGACAAATAATGACGACGATTAATACTCATAACAATTAACACATAAGGAACAGATGTGCAGAAGCTGGGAGGAATAAACAAGGGCGGGTCAGACACGTAAACATAAACAATATGTTTTATTTGTTTATGTCAGAACATGAACAACAGCACATGGCCAAAAGCCTGGGCTGGATCCTGACAACTGCTGAGCCCTGGAGCAAAACCCTTAACCCTCTGCTGCTCAGATCTGTAAATGAGATTCCTTATTGTTCCCTTGATAAAAGTGTCTGCTAACGTCACGTGAGTGTGTTGCTATGCAACGCTTCATGTTTGTCATTTAGTGTACTAAACTAGTGCAAGCGTTTTTGATGAATAATGTACAGAACTGTGCAATCAATCAATCCACAGATCATAAGGAATCATTACAAGCCCCGCCCCCAAAATAATGTGTGAAAAGGCCCCAAGGCAGTTTATTACTTAGAGAAAATTCTGACAATACGTTTTCCTTTTTTTAAATGCAAATCACACCGTAACCATAGCAACACTGTTACCACTTATGCCTTCGGATAATAAACACTGATTTACTTTTTTTATGTTCCTGATATCTCAGTATTTAACACCAGTATATACACGAGGAGAATCTCTTATCACTCTTATATCTTATTCACTATCAGCCT
>NC_083463.1:1992960-2010460 GCF_030014155.1 Tachysurus vachellii
CTGGGTTGATGAATGGAGTCCAGAAAGAAACGACAGGAGAAAGATGAGACTCATAGACACAGCCAAGGAAAGGTCATGTCAGCGCTGGATGTCTGGAGTTTTAGGATACATACAGTGAGGATAGACACGAGACTGACTGCGACATCGGAAATACGTCAGCTGACATACAACTGATATAAGAACTGACATAAATGTTATAAACTGACAAAAACTTTATAAATGTTTATGTAGGTGTTGTGTTGCCTAATAACCTTGCAAATCATGTGATTTTGTAAAATGTCAAAAAAATATATTAGTCTGCCTGGAAAAGGTTATAACACATCCGTCATTTTAAATGTAGAATCACACAGGTTTGATGTCAGCTTGTGAAGTATTGGAGTAAACCTATGTAAGTGTTATGTAGCTTAATAACCAAATAAAAAATACCCAACAAAATGAGAATATATAAATATCCAAAACAGTGTTATAATAAAATCAGATTAAACGTCAATAGATTAAGCTTCTATACATGATTATGTAGTTGTTATTTAGCCTAATAACCTAATAAATACAACCCTTAATAAAATGTTACTTTTGGAACATTTTTTAAAATTCTACTTAAATTCATTAAATTCCATTTAAAAAGAAAAATATTTAAGTTAGCCTGGAAAGTGTTATAACACAGCCAAGCATAACTTGACACAGTAGATGCTAGAATAAGCTTGTGTATAAGCTAGCTTGTGTAGGTTTTATGTAGCCTAATAAGCCTAATATGTAGCCTAATGTATGTAGCCTAATAAGCACCACTTTTTAGTAAAATGTTATCATTAAAAAAGTATTTGGAAACCTCAGGAAGATGATGAAATTCCTTCACAGAACTGTCATCTGAACCAAACATAATGTCAGGCAGGTCCTGTACAAGATGATGCTTATTGAAATGTTTATGAAGGTGTAATATAGCTTAATAAGCACTAACCTTTAGTAAGATGTTAATAAAGAAGTTGTTTATTTATATATAAAGTATTTATATTCATCATCAAAAATGATGATGATGATAACAACAAAAAGATCCATTATTAGCGCTTCCATGTCAGGTGTTATAACCTCATGTTACAGTGTTATGAAGTTATTATGAAGTCCTAATGTAAGTCAACCTGGAACAACCATATGTAACTTAAGTGAAATGTAAAGACAGGCAGGTTTGGTAACACATTATTTATGAAGGCTTTATGAATTGTGACCAAGTAACGCATCCACAGGATGTAATAAAGCATTCATAAGGCACATAAATGCCTAGGGAAGTTGTCAGGCTTCTACAGTATTTTTTTAATCTTTTTGGATGTGGTGAAGAACAGACAGTCCTACAGGCCAAACATCAAGCTGCGTCCTGCTATAACAAGCAATCAAAGTGATTTTAAGCGGCAAGCCACTGGAATCATGATCACTCTTTTCTTTCTCTGCCTCCATAAACCCCAGTTGTGTGTGTGATGGCTTGGTGTTAGAGTTAAGTGCCTCTGTGAATCACACCGTATTGCAGAAATGACTTCCAATGAGCTTTTTTCTAGCTCGCAAATGCAGTCGGCTCTCTGACAAAGTGCCAGTGCATTAAGAAGAGGCAGGTTAAGCTAATCACAGTGACCAGCGGTGGCACAGCACAGAGGATGGGAGGACCAAACGGCAGACTGAAATAGACGTGGCTTGCTTGTTTCCATAGGAACCTCTGGAAAACACCGGGGCAGTCGCTGGGGTGCAGTGGCATGTCTTTAACGTTCCAGATCCATAGTGAAGCTCTGAATGTGAAGGTGTCTGAGCTAGACAGAGTGTGTGGGTGGCATGGAAAGGTGTTGAAAGCAAGAGACGATGTCATCATGACCAGAATTTCTTAATGCAATGTCTGATTTTTCAGAAGCTGTTGAGTAATTTTAATTAACTCAGCTTTCACATCTTCTACAGCACCAGCTCTGCTGACATGTGGATATGGTTAACATTTCTGTTTTGTGGATGTTCCGAATCATGAAGTGCATAAAAGAATAAATAGATAAAAAAGTATAATAACATGTCTGTATTTAATAATCTTCAATTTTGTATCAAAGGAATAAAGATTTGTTTTTATTGAAAAATAATAATCACCAGCTGATTTTTAAAAAGCGATTCTGTCAGTATATAATTAGAAACATGACTGAGGTTAGTTTGTACATATTTATTTTCATAAGTTATCTCAGTCAGAATTTGTTTGTCTTTTCCATACAGGAATAACCACAGTGTTAACCATGACCACGCTGAGCACAGTGGCCCGGACATCGCTACCCAGAGTCTCCTACGTCACCGCCATGGACCTCTTCGTCACCGTCTGTTTCCTCTTTGTGTTTGCGGCTCTCATGGAGTACGCAACACTCAACTATTACTCGTACAGTGTTCGCAGGCCGCTCTGTAACAAGACAAAACGACCGGTGAGAGTCTTTTAGTCACTTCTGCAACATGACTAGTAAAGCCTTGGCCTTGGTGCTTGGTGCTTGAATGATCTATCAGAATAAAGAGCCATTAAAAGTTCATCACGTTTTTGGTCTCTCCAGCTGAAAATACAAAAATACTCAAATTGAAAGTAGCTTTAAATTAACATTAGAGAAATACTAACGCATTTAGAAAGTGGATTTTTAATCCATAGAGGAGTAGAAACGGATTATTCTGTAAACTCTGTTACTGTCTGGTTTTTAAAAGGTTCATTAATTGTAATTCATTAATTGTAATAAACTCAGCAGTGAAAGACATTTTAATCATAAATGCATTTTAGTAGGTTTTGTTTTTCTGCTAGCTGACATTCAGTCCTTGTGTACAGTAAGAAGTTTGGTTCATTAACCATATTTAGCATGTAGCTAGCTAATGCTAGTAGCCACAGACCTTTCTTCTGTGAGTTTGTGCTAGAATGTTGTTGAAGTTTAGAAGTTTAGTTTAGGCACTACAGAGGGGTGGGGGGGAGAGAGAGAGAGAGAGAGAGAGAGAGAGAGAGAGAGAGAGAGAGAGAGATAGATAGATAGATACTGTAGATAGATAGATAGATAGATAGATAGATAGATAGATAGATAGATAGATAGATAGATAGATACTGTAGATAGATAGATAGATAGATAGATAGATAGATAGATAGATAGATAGATAGATAGATAGATAGATAGATAGATAGATACTGTAGATAGATAGATAGATAGATAGATAGATAGATAGATAGATAGATAGATAGATAGATACTGTAGATAGATAGATAGATAGATAGATAGATAGATAGATAGATAGATAGATAGATAGATAGATAGATAGATAGATAGATGCTGTAGATAGATAGATAGATAGATAGATAGATAGATAGATAGATAGATAGATAGATAGATAGATAGATAGATAGATACTGTAGTTAGATAGATAGATAGATAGATAGATAGATAGATAGATAGATAGATAGATAGATACTGTAGATAGATAGATAGATACTGTAGATAGATAGATAGATAGATAGATAGATAGATAGATAGATAGATAGATAGATAGATAGATAGATACTGTAGATAGATAGATAGATAGATAGATAGATAGATAGATAGATAGATAGATAGATAGATAGATAGATAGACAGATAGATAGATAGATAGATAGATAGATAGATAGATAGATAGATAGATAGATAGATACTGTAGATAGATAGATAGATAGATAGATAGATAGATAGATAGATAGATAGATAGATAGATACTGTAGATAGATAGATAGATAGATAGATAGATAGATAGATAGATAGATAGATAGATAGACAGATAGATAGATAGATAGATAGATAGATAGATAGATAGATAGATAGATAGATAGAAGGTTTGATTGTGATCCTGTGCTGGTTAATAACAATGTACATTGTGTGCAAAAGTACAGAAAGTGACTCTGGCCCGATTAGCTATGACAGTATAAGGGGGAACTATAAGGTGACACAGACATGAGGGCTTCCTTGAACATAAAGTGTTCAGTCACTCCACTGTGGGGGGGCGACAACATCCAAACAACCCAGTACACCAAACACTCTATGTCCATGGACCCTGCAGATCTGCTCCTTTATCTAAGTAAAGCTCTTCACAAAAAGGTTTGACTAAACAAATATGTTTTCATCCTGGACTTAAACCCAAACACTGTGTCTGAGTCCCAAACAGTAATTGGAAGACTGTTCCATAACTGTGGGGCGTTAAAAGAAAATGTTCATCTACAGGATGTTTAAATACTACAGTTTAATATAGACAGTGCCTTCCTGCTCTTATGCGAATACATTGTGATTGGACAGCTGGAGACAGCAGCAGTAAATATGTAATTATTCCCACTTCAACTTAATGCCTCAGACTTATATTCATTTACATCTACAAAGAGGTGAGTTATATAATAATCTTTGATTGCAATTTGCATGAAATGAACCCTGAACACAAGTACCATTTCAACAAACCTGAATATTAGAGATGCTGGGAGAACTCAACTTGGGCCTTCATAACACAATCATAAGCAGTACCTGAATATTTTATAAAACTCTGCTGGAGAATTTCTTAAAGCTTTTTTATTCTTTATTACCGAGAGCTCAGACAAATAGACCTCTAGACCCCCATGAATGGTACATTAACTCTAGCCAAATAACTACTTGGATTAGGTTCCCTGGTCACCAGGCCACCCACATCAACCAGTTGGATTTAGCCTGACACTGTGACATTTTTTTATCTACCCACCTATAAAAAGGGGTAGTAGATAAGTGAAGTGCCCATCAGGCACAAGTCAGTAATAGCCATTTCTCAAAAATGGAAGGTAGATTGAACCTATTCTTAGTACAAACATGTGGAAACAAACTTCCTGACTAAGCGGTGGTCTCATCCTTACTTCAGAGTTTTTATAAATATCAGGTTCTCTGCTCTGGACCTGGAGAACACACTGTGTTCAGCTAACAAGCTAATCAACAGCCCTTCCTGAGTTAAAGTGGGTGTCTTAGAGCAGGGTAATTGTCAGTTCTGGTTTTCAAGGTACAGAATTGGCAACCCGTGCTATAAGAGATCCATAAATGTGAACCCAAGTAGGAGGTAAATGTTCTGACTTCTGTGCAAGTCACAGGTTGTCAATACTGAAGACTAAGTCAATAGTTGATTTCTGGTGGTTAGGCGGATTCTTGTATGGGTTAATGCTAGGTTTACCTGATAAACCTGCGAGCCTACTGGATTGTTTTAGTGCATCTGACAGTTGCTTTAGTGAGAGATCAATTTAACTGCACATTCTTATATTCCAATATGATGACTCTGGGATGCATATGGGCCAAATCTGTGTGTGACTGGTTCATGTTTGCTCATAATGATAATCAAGGGTTTTTATGTAATCTTATGTGACTTTGCAACTTTTAGCTTTAGCCTTAAACAGGCTAACCAGAATTGCTTTGATACACAACATGTAAATATGGGTTAGGTTAAGTAATCTTCTGTATAAAGAAAGCGAGAGTGCATCAAACTAGTTATAATCTAATATTGCAACAGTTCTGTTGTATTTTATTTACTTATATTTGCAGAGCACACAACACCATGTCGGTGTCACTGGTATGCATAGCTTATATAATGGCCAGAGATTTTAGATACATGGTAGTGGAGGTTACTGTCTGTTTGCTTATATGTTTGATACCATGAATTATGTGAGTGTCGCCACCTCGCAGGGTCGATCCTGAACTCGGATTACTGTCTGTGTGGCAGTTCACGTGATCTCTTTGGAACTAGGTGGATTTTCTCCCAGAATATGCCAGTAGGTGACTTGGCTATGCTAATGGACTGGTATCACATTGAGGGTGTATTCTGGCCTCACATCAGATGTTTCTGGGATAGGCTCCAGATCCACGCTGGCACTGCCAATGATAAAGCGGTTGCTGAATAAGAAATGAATGATGGATAAATGTTATCAAATAAGCACATAGCAGCAGAAAAAAATACCTTAGCATCAAACTCAAAGTACAAGCATGATTTATTACTGTTAGTAAAGATAATGATGTGATTTTAATTCAAGCCTTCTGTCATATTAAAAGAAAACGACTTGAGTTTATTAAGCCTGTTAGGATAAATCATACATGATTATGCAAATCATTAATGAGAATTTTATGATGGTGTTACAGAACTACTCTGTGCTGGATGTAGGACCTCCTCCTACAGTCATCGCTCTGAACAACTCCATGTACTGGCAGGAATTTGATGATGCCTGTCTATACGAGTGCCTGGATGGGAAAGACTGCCAGAGCTTCTTCTGCTGCTATGAAGAATGCAAGGGAGGAGCCTGGAGGAAGGGCAGAGTCCACATAGACATTTTGGAACTGGACGCATACTCGCGCGTATTCTTTCCCACCTCTTTCTTGTTGTTTAACATCGTCTACTGGGTAGGCTACCTCTATCTTTAGCAATCCACTCGTTTCCTTTTAGAAGACTTCGAGGACGTAAAACAATGATGGCACAGAGACTTTCAAAGGTACAGTCAAAAGGAATGGAAACAGTTTTTGTTTAGTCAAAAGACCTTTCCGGTAGGTTGGGAAACATAAAAAAATAACACTTTGCCATAACAAAGTTACAAGCAGATACTTTCCAAGCCCTTAAGCTAAGGAGTCCGGCTCTTTCTACACAGTCGGAAGTCCACAGGCTTTTTGTCTGGTAGCATTTCCCTGCCAGAAGTCTTTGCCTTTGTTCTTCAGGTACCAAGGAAAAAAAATTCACTTAACACAGAAATGTGGTGATTTCAATGATGAGAAAGTCACAGTACAAGTGGATAAAGCTGCTCTGATGATGGGAAAGGTGGGAAAACCTTGCATAGCACAGCATGCAACCCCATGAAGTCTGAATACAAAGGTGGTTTTAAAAAGTTGAGTCCAGCGATCAGTCAAAACCAGGGTGTGGTAAAGGGAAGCATTCAGAGCCATCCATAGTGCCTTCTTCTGGATGGGGTATCTACCTGCCTGAGAGAGAGCAGGATCGGTTTCAGAGACGGGTTCAGCTCTCGGTTTTGACTGAGCGCTCACATGCTCTCTCTCTGATTTTCCCAGCTTTTGGTTACGACTTATTTTCAATGAAGTCATCTCTAAAATTGAAGTTCCTGTCATTGCATGCTAATTATTCTAATCTTAATCTCCACTTTGAATCTTCACAGCGATTTTAGTACAGCAAAGTAGGTTTTATTGGAGTATCATATCATAGACTAATCGTTTAGGAATTAAAACTTTTCCTATATTCTATTTATATTTAGGAACATTTTATAGTAGAATCTTTTTCCAACACAAACGGAAGCAAAGGTTTTGAAAAAAGCTTATTTAGACTTGTAAATTTTAATCCGTTACAATAATAACTGCATGTGTTATAATAGCTTATATCATCCCTGATCCAAGTTTATCTTTGGGCCTGGTTAAGGTTGGCAGTTGGACTCATTAGGGGTGAGAATTTAGGCCCTGAGTTTACCGTGCGATTATAAAAAAAGATTCTTGATGCATCTCGATTCTATAAATGAAGCTACAGACTTCAGTGATATTCAGGAGTTAAGTGAGTTACACACATTAGGGCGGAGTTTGTCTAAAAAAAAGAGGCATGTCTTTAATTGTCTTTAATGTCTTTAATAAAACTTCTTTAATTAAAAAATATTTACTTCAAAGTTCAAGGTCTGTACACACTGCACATGTTAATCATTTTAGGTGAAATATTATTATTATTATTATTATTATTATTATTTTATCAGTAGAACTTGTTTTATGTTTTGCTCTATGGCTTTTATTATAAATAAAAAATAACAACAATTATCGTTAATAATAATCGTAACAAAAATCTTAAATAGAGAATCGAGGTGCGTCTAAGAATCAATTTTTTTTCTCAACTCAGTACAAATTAAAGCAAAATCAAATAAATCCCAGAGTGAAGTTTAACTGCAAAGAGTTTGGATCACTCAAAATTCTCAAGAAAAAATATTTAGATTTTTTTTAAATTAATTTTAAAAGGATAAAACTTTACTTCAGCAGTAGACTGACACAGTTTATGACATGGTTATGTCAGTCTTATGACACAAGGTTCAAGTAAAGTTTTTCCCTTTTTATCACTTTATGTTTTTTACTCATTTTTCATTTATGTCATTGAAAATTCTCTAAAATTCTACAGCTCATCCCCCTTTTCATTACCACTGTGTTTATAACCAAATTTCCTTGTTAAATTTGACTATACTGAGTTGCCTTAGGGTCATGATCAGATGATCCATATTATTAAGATGACTTTATAACATCTACTTCAAATGGTGGTCATAGCCAAAGGATTCATGCTAACAAAGCTGCGAATACAAGTATGAAGGCAATCTGATATTTTATTTTATTTTGTATTATATACAATTTAAAAAAAATGTGTCATTATCATGGATTACAGTTAAGCCGTATCTATCTATCTATCTATTTATTTATTTATTTATTTATCTATCTATCTATCTATCTATCTATCTATCTATCTATCTTTTTATTTATTTATAAATTTCTTCAATAGCAATATTTGATTTTCCTGTTTTTTATTTAAGAGTAGCATTTACTTGCAAATAAAGTTTGTTGTTTTTTCTATTTGTTTTTCTTTCATCATGGTTCGTTCTGGACATTTGCTCTATCTAGTATGAGGTTTTCTTCTTCTTGAGGTTAGGTTTGTCTCGTGTTTTGTTGTTGATGTATTGAATTCATGGGAAACGTGTGGTGAAGTGCAGACAAACTGATCTCCATGAACTTTCTTTGTGATGGTGTCGGTCCATTATTCTTTGCCATTTATACTAGTTTGATAATACTGTTTGAGATATTGTTATTATGGCGGTTGCTGATGTGTTTTTTTTTTGTTTTTGTTTTTGTTTTTTTTGGTGTAATGATGAAGAATTATTAGCTGTTGGCTCTTGGTGGTGCTAACCCCTCAGTCTGATGGTGTTGTTCTCTCCTAACACAGCCACCATGCTGGAAAAGGTTCGGTAAGTGAATTAAAGCCATATGTACTGCGTGGGTAGAAACTCAATCTAATAGTGCTGTTTATAAACTGGGCCTTGGAATCAGACCATCAATCAAACCTGGGGAAATAACAGACGGAAAAAAACCTAACTCCATTTGATCATCAGCCCCCTGCAGACAAAGTGCTGTACAGTAATATTTCACGCCCGAGACTTCGGGATTTTTACCAGTCAATTTTTTTTTTTTTTGATGTTTGTTTGTTTTGTGTTTAACAATACTGTCATAAGTGAAATTTGAAATATGTACATTTTTAGGTGGATAGTAATGACAAGTGCAATAGCGAACATTTTATTTCAAAGGTAGAAACTTTGGGCCTCTGAAGTCATAAACACCGATCCATAAGGTTTAGTATATTCGTATGTTGACTTATATTATATATCTTTTATATAATGCGTTTAAAACTGTAACGTCCCTCATAATAAATAAAATATATTAGTTAATATAAAGAAGTTCTAAAGAGGATTTAATGTCTATTAAATGTTACGCAGTTTGTAGGACAATAATCAGTCGTTTTTGTGGTCTGATGCCACATGAAGCAGATTCCTTTTAAACTGCATCCATTTGACAATTCAGTTATTTATTAAAGAACGTCACATTTTTTAGTTAACAGTCGTTCTCTCACCAGATGCTTCTTTCTTTTTTTATGATTTTTTTGCCAAAAAGTAAAATTTTTTGTGGGTTGTTTTCAAAATTTCTGAATTTTTTTTGTCAGAATTTGAAAAATTGCAAGATGTTCATAAAATCACAGGCTTTTATTGATTTTGTCGTAATATCTGCAACCGCAAAATCACAAAATCATTGTGAAATCCCGGAGGAAACGATTTTCTCTCAGTTTGTCATTCGACAAAAAAAAAGCGAATCAAAAATGAAAGTTTTAACACCAACACTGGAAACTCCTTCTATAAATGTTACACAAACATAAAATTTACACAAAACTTCATCAGCAGTTATTTTAATATCTATAAAGTGGATCGAATTCCTTGTGGATGTGGGTTACTATAGAAACGAGAACGTATTCAAACCAATGCGCTGTTATAGGAAATGAATCAACACCTTCTGACTGAGCAGATATTTAATCTGTAAGAATCATGCTACATAAAGCATAACATGGACATTATAGCTATGTTTATTGATGTGTTATAAAGGTCCAGTGTAGCTACATTTGAAATAAAGTGTTACCAATTCTATATTTTAGAATTTTTTGTTTTTTAGTTCACATTATTAATTGTTCATATGAAACACAGCCCATGAGATGTGCTAAAGTGAAAAGTGTGTTTTATTGGATGGTTTGTTTAAAAAAAAAGAGCAAAGACAACAAAACACTAAAGAAGTCCGTTACACAGTTCAGTCAAAATGCCAAAGAATCCATGCTGATGACTCATGAGTCATGATTCGTGATTCATGACTCATGATTCACCAAAAAGAAATCATCGTTCACAGATATGGCTGGAGGATGTAGTAACTACTTTATATACATTTCTTAATTTATTAATTTTTTGCTTAATACTTTTTTTTCATGTACACAACACACAGTGGCCCTGAACTGCAAACAACTTGATAACTCAATATTTTAATCCTGATTTAATATAAATTTTTATATTTATAACATTATTTTGACTTATGTCATTATTTTGAAGGAGTGTTTCTTGTCATAATGTCATCATTTTTACATAATATCTCATGAGTTCTACATATTGTTTTGTCTCCTAATGCAGAATTCTATACATCATATAACACTAGAATTTAACTGAATTTATATTTTTACGATTTAATATAATACCAGAACGCAACTGAGTGAATTTATGACATCTAGCTGTATAAACGTGTCGATATATCAAATATAATGTATAAATTACTGTTTAAAAAAATATATATTAAACATTAAACAAATATATTAAATGATAAGGTGATTTCAAGAAAAAATAATATACATATTAAGTTGCAGTAGTGAGTTATTAGGATGCAAATAAGAAAACATTAAGTCAAAATAATGTTACAAAATAATCATTAATTTTATTAATCTGAAATAAAATGATAAAATATTATAATGAGATCTGATTGTAGTCACAAAAGAATCTTGTGATACTACGGCTGTAATTGAAGATTACATTTTATTACCAAAGTCTCAAAATAGTTACAGAAACCAAATACATGACTGGAAACAGTAGCATGTAAAAAAAAATACAAAATAAAATATGAATTTGGAAAAAAGAATCAAACAATAGAATAAAATAAACAACAATAAAAGTCACATGAGAGAATTATATTGTGTACAAAAACAAAAGTTACAAGAATTACAGTAACAATTAGGGAAATTAAGTACAGAGGGAAGTAAAATACAGAGGGAAGTAAAGTAAAATACAGAGGGAAGTAAAGTACAGAGTGAAATATAGTAACAAGGGAAGTAAAGTAAGGAGTTACAGTTTCTCTAAATAAACGTACGTCTGTTGCAGTTTCTGTTGTTATAGTAACTGTGGTGAAATGTTCAGTACAGTCCTAAAATTCAGACTTATGAAGTGACAGTACTCACTCAGTGTCAGTACTCAATCAGTGTCAGTACTCACTCAGGCTCAGCACTCATTTCAGTGTCAGTACTCACTCAGGCTCAGCACTCATTTCAGTGTCAGTACTCATTTCAGTGTCAGCACTCATTTCAGTGTCAGTACTCATTTCAGTGTAAGTACTTAATCAATGTCAGTACTCACTCAGTGTCAGTACTCACTCAGTGTCAGTACTCATTTCAGTGTAAGTACTCACTGTCAGTACTTAATCAGTGTCAGTACTCAATCAGGCTCAGCACTCATTTCAGTGTCAGTACTCACTCAGTGTCAGCACTCATTTCAGTGTAAGTACTTAATCAATGTCAGTACTCACTCAGTGTCAGTACTCACTCAGTGTCAGTACTCATTTCAGTGTAAGTACTCACTGTCAGTACATAATCAGTGTCAGTACTCACTCAGTGTCAGCACTCATTTCAGTGTCAGTACTTAATCAGTGTCAGTACTCACTCAGTATCAGTACTCATTTCAGTGTCAGTAATCATTTCAGTGTCAGTACTCACTCAGTATCAGTACTCATTTCAGTGTCAGTACTCATTTCAGTGTCAGTACTCACTCAGTGACAGCACTGATTTCAGTGTCAGTACTCATTTCACTGTTAGTACTCACTCAGTGTCAGCACTCATTTCAGTGTCAGTACTCATTTCAGTGTCAGTACTCACTCAGTGTCAGTACTCATTTCAGTGTCAGTACTCACTCAGTGTCAGCACTCATTTCAGTGTAAGTACTCACTGTCAGTACTTAATCAGTGTCAGTACTCACTCAGTGTCAGCAGTCATTCCAGTGTAAGTACCCACTGTCAGTACTTAATCAGTGTCAGTACTCACTCAGTGTCAGCACTCATTTCAGTGTAAGTACTCACTGTCAGTACTTAATCAGTGTCAGTACTCACTCAGTGTCAGCACTCATTTCAGTGTCAGTACTCACTCAGTGTCAGCGCTCATTTCAGTAACAGTACTCACTCAGTGTCAGCACTCATTTCAGTGTAAGTACTCATTGTCAGTACTTAATCAGTGTCAGTACTCATTTCACTGTCAGTACTTAATCAGTGTCAGTACTCACTCAGTGTAAGCACTCATTTCAGTGTAAGTACTCACTGTCAGTACTTAATCAGTGTCAGTACTCACTCAGTGTCAGTTCTAAATCAGTGTCAGCACTCATTTCAGTGTAAGTACTCACTGTCAGTACTTAATCAGTGTCAGTACTCACTCAGTGTCAGCACTTATTTCAGTGTAAGTACTCACTGTCAGTACTTAATCAATGTCAGTACCCACTCAGTGTCAGTACTCACTCAGTTTCAGCACTCATTTCAGTGTAAGTACTCACTGTCAGTACTTAATCAGTGTCAGTACTCACTCAGTGTCAGCACTCATTTCAGTGTAAGTACTCACTGTCAGTACTTAATCAGTGTCAGTACTCACTCAGTGTCAGCACTCATTTCAGTGTAAGTACTCACTGTCAGTACTTAATCAGTGTCAGTACTCACTCAGTGTCAGCACTCATTTCAGTGTAAGTACTCACTGTCAGTACTTAATCAGTGTCAGTACTCACTCAGTGTCAGTTCTAAATCAGTGTCAGCACTCATTTCAGTGTAAGTACTCACTGTCAGTACTTAATCAGTGTCAGTACTCACTCAGTGTCAGTTCTAAATCAGTGTCAGCACTCATTTCAGTGTAAGTACTCACTGTCAGTACTTAATCAATGTCAGTACTCACTCAGTGTCAGTACTCACTCAGTGTCAGCACTCACTCAGTGTCAGTACTCACTCAGTGTAAGTACTCACTGTCAGTACTTAATCAGTGTCAGTACTCACTCAGTGTCAGCACTCATTTCAGTGTAAGTACTCACTGTCAGTACTTAATCAGTGTCAGTACTCACTCAGTGTCAGTTCTAAATCAGTGTCAGCACTCATTTCAGTGTAAGTACTCACTGTCAGTACTTAATCAATGTCAGTACTCACTCAGTGTCAGTACTCACTCAGTGTCAGCACTCACTCAGTGTCAGTACTCACTCAGTGTAAGTACTCACTGTCAGTACTTAATCAGTGTCAGTACTCACTCAGTGTCAGTACTCACTCAGTGTACTGTAAGTACTCACTGTCAGTACTTAGTGTCAGTACTCACTCAGTGTCAGTACTCACTCAGTGTAAGTACTCACTGTCAGTACTTAATCAGTGTCAGTACTCACTCAGTGTAAGTACTCACTCAATGTAAGTACTCACTGTCAGTACTTAATCAGTGTCAGTACTCACTCAGTGTCAGTACTCACTCAGTGTAAGTACTCACTGTCAGTACTTAATCAGTGTCAGTACTCACTCAGTGTCAGCACTCATTTCAGTGTAAGTACTCACTGTCAGTACTTAATCAGTGTCAGTACTCACTCAGTGTCAGTACTCACTCAGTGTCAGCACTCATTTCAGTGTAAGTACTCACTGTCAGTACTTAATCAGTGTCAGTACTCATTCAGTGTCAGTACTCACTCAGTGTAAGTACTCACTGTCAGTACTTAATCAGTGTCAGTACTCATTCAGTGTCGGTACTCACTCAGTGTAAGTACTCACTGTCAGTACTTAATCGGTGTCAGTACTCACTCAGTGTCAGTACTCACTCAGTGTCAGTACTCACTCACTGTCAGTACTCACTCACTGTCAGTACTCACTCACTGTAAGTACTCATTTCAATACTTATTGCAGTTTCATTACTGCAGCAGAAATGAGATATTGTGTCAACATAACAGCATCAATATCTCAAAATAACAAGTTGTGTCATTTTGTTTTTGTTTTCTACTTGTGGTTCAGGGCTTCTGTACTGTAGTGTTGATATATCAGAAGCTATCGGTATCTTTTATCAGTGATGTTGGCGAGGAAAATAAATCTCTTCAAATTATGTACTGTGTTAAGTACAGTTAACATTAAGATCATTAACACACACACACACACACACACACACTGCACAGCTTGGTGTTTCCGAGGCCTCTGTGTGTATTCTGCGTGTTAGCAGATTGTGAGTGCAGTGTTGTGAGTTTCTCTCAGCAGTGTGCTGTGCTGATCAACACACAGTACGTTGTGTATGTGAGATTTTGGGCCTCTCTTAAAACTCATTTCTATTTCTTGTGCTATTTTCATACATGTAGTTTTTTTATATCTCTGATGTACAGTGCAGATTATTATATCAGATGTGAAATAAAAGTTTGTTTTACTTTTAGCTGCTTTTCTCCTGTACCTCATTGGAGTCTGATCTGATCTGATCTAATATTTAGTTCAATTCAATTCAATTTATTTGTATCAAGCTTTTAACAGTTCACATTATCTCAAAGCAGCTTTACAGAAATATAGAAACAGAAAAATAATTTGAACATTTATTTATTATTTATCTCTAACATTAATCCCTAATGATCAACCCAGAGGCGACGGTGATGAGGAAAAACTCCCTGAGATGATATGAGGAAGAAACCTTGAGAGGAACCAGACTCAGAAGGGAACCTCATCCTCATTTGGGTGACACTCTACAGGAAATGATGTCAATGTAAATAATGTCTTTTCTACAGCAGTTTATAATTGTGCAGCCGAGAGCTCCTGAGGAACTCTTGAGTTCACCACAGACCCGGCTCTAATTCCTTCCTTAAGATCAGACCATACAGCTGACGGACGCAACAATGGTTGAAGCCATGACAGTCTCCAGGTGTCTCCACCCACAGCAATCCCATGAGACACTGGCTGACCATTCAGATCAATCCCCAGCAGGGTGACCACCAGGCAACGAGACTCCATCCAGGGGTAGAACGATGACCTTCCATATAAGTCAGGAATAACAATCTGTGTGTCACGATGTTACAGGAAAGCCATCAACTAGATAACAGCTAACAGGTAACAGCTCAATAGATGTTCAGTTAAGAAATCTGGAAGGAGTCTCTAGTGTCAGTGTTTTTATAACAGACAGAGGTAATGTACTTTAAGTTAATAACAAGTACAACTTCTCACTCACTCCCTCACTCATCTTCTACCGCTTATCCGAACTACATCGGGTCACGGGGAGCCTGTGCCTATCTCAGGCGTCATCGGGCATCAAGGCAGGATACACCCTGGACGGAGTGCCAACCCATCACAGGGCACACACACACACACCCTCATTCACTCACACAATCACACACTACGGACAATTTTCCAGAGATGCCAATCAACCTACCATGCATGTCTTTGGACCGGGGGAGGAAACCGGAGTACCCGGAGGAAACCCCCGAGGCACGGGGAGAACATGCAAACTCCACACACACAAGGCGGAGGCGGGAATCGAACCCCCAACCCTGGAGGTGTGAGGCGAACGTGCTAAGCCAACTAAGCCAACGTGACCCCCGTACAACTTCTCATTCTTTCATTTTTTTTTTAACGTTTTTTTTTTTTTTTTAAATGTCCATGTTGATGATTCCATGTGACATGGCGTGACGTACGGCTAAGTGCGGTGACACATACTCAGAATTCGTTCTCTGCATTTAACCCATCCAAAGTGCACACACACACACAGCAGTGAACACACACACCGTGAACACACACCTGGAGCAGTGGGCAGCCATTTATTCTGCGGTGCCTGAGGAGCAGTTGGGGGGGTTCGGTGCCTTGCTCAAGGGCACCTCAGTCGTGGTATTGCCGGCCCGAGACTCAAACCCACAACCTTAGGGTTAGGAGTCAGACTCTCTAACCATTAGGCCACGACTTCATTTACTAACCCAAGGTTAATAAATACAATAATCTGTTTGATAATAATAAAACTCTTGAGATCATAACAGTAAAACACGCCATTATTTTCCTCTATCACCTCTGACCAGAGTTCTATTCCATACATCTAAAAACTTTTTCAGACATATTAAAACTTTATATATATCCTTTAATTATTAAGTTAAAATAAACCATCCGAGTTTCTCCTGCCTCTGTGCAGCGAGACGAAGGAGCTCTGAGACGCTTCCGATTCCCGTGGTGTCTGTAACGTACCTACAGTTATACAGGAAGTGTGAAATTCTTTAAAAAGTGATTAATAATAAACAGATTCCTCTTTGTTAAGTGAGTCAGAGAAGAAGAGCTCAGTTCGGCTCCCAGGAGTCTCATTTTAGGGTCGGTTTTATTATATGCCGAAAAAAATTAGGTTTCCATGGCTACCGTTCCAACAGAGGGGGAGAAAAATAACAGGAAACGAGGCCAGGGAGTGTGCAGTTAGACAGAGAATTACTCACGTTTGTGAATGTAAGAAAAAAAAAGATTAAGGAGGAATTCGGTTTGAAGGATAAGTCATGTTTTTCTCTTATTAAGGCAAATGTCATGTGATTACACGGAGGCCAAGAGTCATCCAGAGAAAATGTCAGGCACATCATTATTCATCTTTTTTTAGTATTTTTACCTCTTTTCTTCTTCTTTTTTTAATCACATAAGTATAATCAGTCGTCCTCCGGAGACGAGTTCCGATTTGCTGAATTATTTTAAAGACATTCAACCTTTGTTTCTGCTGAAGCAGCACTGGGAGCTTTAACCTACTTTACTGTTTTGCTTGCGTTCGTCTTCTCGTCATCTTTATTCTGATCTCAACGAGGACAAACAAAAACAAACTGGAAATGAGGAACGCTGAAAGAAAGGAACAGAATAAAACACAAAGACTGTTCGAATAAATGGTGGGCGGAGTCTAAACATCTAGACGAGCACATAGATGACCCGAGGTGTGTGTTAAAGGTGGGGTCTCCGTTGTTTGAAAGCTAATGTTGACATTTGAAATCACCAAAAACAAACACGCCCCTAACCCAAATGGGTCCCACCCCTATTTTGATAGCTCCGCCCACACATACACCAGACAAGTATAACCCAAGTATAACCCAGACAAATATTATAGCAGAACCTGCTGGGGCAGCTGACCGAGGGTATATTTTTATCAGTAAATGAACT
>NC_083463.1:2015460-2020460 GCF_030014155.1 Tachysurus vachellii
GCATCAAGGCAGGATACACCCTGGATGGAGTGCCAACCCATCGCAGGGCACACACACGCACACTCTCATTCACTCACGCAATCACACACTACGGACAATTTTCCAGAGATGCCAATCAACCTACCATGCATGTCTTTGGACCGGGGGAGGAAACCGGAGTACCCGGAGGAAACCCCTGAGGCACGGGGAGAACATGCAAACTCCACACACACAAGGCGGAGGCGGGAATCGAACCCCCAACCCTGGAGGTGTGAGGCAAACGTGCTAACCACTAAGCCACCGTGCCCCCCAATTAATTAATTAATTAATTTTATTTTGGTATGTGGATCATTAAAGTCACTGATCTTTGGGCTGTACAACTTTTTTTGAGCTACCGTTGTCTTATAGTTTTAAAAGTAAAAATAAATATCAACATTACAGTATTACGTTACAGGAAGAGTTGATGTGGAGATACGTCAAGATATATATATATGTGTGACTGTGTGTGTGGACGTAATAATGTCACTCAGAGTTCAGGTGGATGGTCACTTGGGGTTGTTTTACTGGATCTGGGAAAACAGCACCAAAAGACTTATCAGCATCCAGTGCATCAGTGTCGCATTGGAAGTCTTAAGTGAATAAACAGAAGTTCAGAGTTTACAAGCAGGACAATTAACACACACTTCATACTGAAACACAACTAGGACTTGACTGACAAAATAAGTGAACTTTTGTATAGTTTATCTTTCAAACTTGGGCTTGAAAATGATCCAAACTTAATTATTAGGACGGACCAAATCACTGATGTGACTTACTAGCAGGACGAGCTATGAGACTCTGATTGTTTAGCTCCGCCCCGATATCATGTGCACAAGCGCTAGTGACAACAGCCAATGGTGAGTTTCCCAATTAACAACTATTTTTAAACTCCGTTACATATATATATGTATATATATTGTAGGGCTCTTCGAGAGATGGGACACGGAAAAAAAAAGGGCACAGAGGCGGTGTGAGAGATAACAAGAAATGAGGTATTTATTTCCTCACTCACTTAAAGCAAAAAAACCAGAACTTTGGAAGGCAGAAAACTGAGTCCTTCCTGTAGGGGCGGTTGGGCAGAGAACCAGGCTCCACAACCCGGTAGCAAGAGGAGGACGGCAGGAGAATAATACAGCGGCCCTCCCAGGATATCAGCAAGGCTCAGCCAGCAACGTGGAGTCCCAGGTCAGTTGGATGTCTCTGGAAAAAAAGGGAAGAAAAGATAACCAACATTAGTTCCGTTTAGCACGCCCCCCTTTCCTTTCTTCAGTCGCTGAGCCTTGCTTCCTGCTGTGCTTTCCTCCTGGAGGGTGAATGCTCCAGCGGCGCTCCTGATTGGTCCGGGATTTTCGGCGGGAGTTTCGGCCGCTCCGCCCCTCTCTCACTTGCCGCGGTGCTGACCAAGGTGCTGGAGATCGGGGGCTCGCGGTTAGTGCCGCTGGCCAGGGTGCTGAACCACCGCCTGTTCCACTCTCCCGCTTCCGGGTTGCCGATGCCGTGGGCGAAGAGCGGTTTTTCCTCCGTGTGTGTGCGGTGGTGCACGTGCCGCCGTCACAGGTCCCCCCCCTTTGCTCTGAGCCCCCACCTGGTAGTAACCATCCCCAGAGAGCATAGCGCCGCGAGAGGCCATCGGCGTTCCCGTGCCGGCTCCCGGCTCGGTGTATGACCTGGAACGAGAAATCTTGTAAAGATAAGAACCATCTCGTTACCCTGGCATTGGTGTCCTTCGCCTTGGCCATCCAGAGTAGAGGGGCATGGTCTGTCACCAGGGTGAAGTGTCGCCCTGCCAGGTAGTACCGGAGATCCTCCACAGCCCACTTGATGGCCAGGGCTTCTCGTTCCACTGCAGCGTAGTTTCTCTCAGCGGGGGTCAACTTCCGGGAGATAAAGAGGACCGGGTGTTCTTCTCCCTCGAACTCCTGTGACAGGACGGCTCCCAGCCCTGTTTCAGACGCATCCGTCTGCAGCGAAAAGGGGCGACCAAAATCGGGGTTCCGTAGTACTGGCTGGGTGGTGAGGGCCTCCTTGAGCTGGCGGAACGCCTGTTCTGTGCCGTCCGTCCAGTGCACCCGGTCCGGCTGGCCTTTCTTGGTGAGGTCTGAAAGAGGGGCAGCTAGAGAGGAGAAGTTAGGCACAAAGCGTCTATAATAGCCCGCTAATCCTAAAAAGGCCCGTACCTGTTTCTTTGACGTGGGTCGAGGGTACTCTCTCACGGCCTGGACCTTCTTCTCCTGGGGCTTTAGGAGTCCCCGGCCGATGCAGTATCCCAGGTACTGGGCCTCGGACAGGCCCAGGTGGCACTTGTGGGGGTTTGCCGTAAGACCAGCTGTTCGGAGGGCCCCCAGAACCTCCCCCAGGTGGAATAGGTGATCGGACCAGGTGGAGGAATGGATTACTACATCGTCCAGGTAGGCAGCAGCGAAGGCGCGGAGGGGTCGGAGGACGATGTCCATGAGGCGCTGGAAAGTGGCCGGGGCCCCATGTAGGCCGAACGGAAGGACCCGGTACTGCCAGTGGCCATGGGCGGTGCTGAAGGCGGTCTTTGGCTTCGCCTCTGGCGCCAGGGTGACTTGCCAATAGCCCTTTGTCAGGTCAAGGGTGGAAATAAACCGGGCCTTCCCCAGCCGCTCCACCAGATCATCAACTCGAGGGAGGGGATAGCTGTCGAAGTCTGAAATCTGGTTGAGCCTCCGGAAGTCGTTGCAGAGGCGGATGGACCCATCTGGTTTAGGCACCAGCACGATGGGGCTGGACCAGGGGCTGGCAGATTCCTCGATAATCCCCTCTTTCAGCATGCGTTCTACTTCCTCTTCAATAGCCTGGCGTCGAGCTTCTGGGACCCTATATGGTCGCAGTCGAACCACCATCCCAGGAGGGGTCCTGATCTCGTGATGTACCAGTGCCGTGCGTCCTGGCTGGGATGAGAAGACATCCGCAAACTGGTCCAGGAGCTCTGTGAGGTCGTGCTGCTGGGCTGGTGTGAGATCCTCTCCCCTCCGCACTAGGGCCCGTTCTTGGGGAGCTGTGTGAAGGGAGGCAAACGCAGACACCACAGCCGGCGGGGGAATCCATTTTTTTAAAAGGTTGATGTGATATAGTTTGGTGTCTGCACGCTTACCTGGCTGTTGCAGCCGATAGTTCACCGGTCCCACCTTTTCGAGGACAGTGTACGGGCCCTGCCACTTTGCCAGGAACTTACAGGCGGCACTGGGAATGAGGAGCATTACTTGGTCCCCAGGGCGAAGTTCCCTCGCCTGGGCGGGCCGATTGTACGTCCTCTGTTGTGCTCGTTGGGCCTCCTCAAGGTGCTCCTTCACGATGGGCCCCACACGCTCGATACGGGTCTGCATGTCCTGGACGAATTCAATGACGGAGCGGAAGGGGGAGGGTTGCTCCTCCCAGGCCTCCCGGGCAACATCCAGCATGCCCCGCGGCCGCCGCCCAAACAGGAGCTCGAAAGGGGTGAAGCCTGTGGACGCCTGGGGTGTTTCCCGGATTGCAAAGAGGACGTATGGAAGGAGGAGGTCCCAATTCCGTCCTTCCTGGTCTACCACCTTCCGTAGCATACGTTTCAGGGTCTGGTTAAAACGTTCCACCAAGCCATCTGTCTGGGGGTGGTAGACAGACGTCCTCAGGTGTTTGAGCTGCAAGAGCCGACACAGATCCATAATTAATTTAGACATAAAGGGCGTACCTTGGTCGCTGAGGATGTCTTTAGGGATCCCGACTCGGCTGAAGAGCAGGAGCAGTTCTCTGGCCACGCTCTGTGAGGTGGCCTTCCGAAGCGGGACCGCCTCGGGGTAGCGGGTGGCGTAGTCCACCATCACCAGAATGTATTCATGGCCCCGGGCAGACTTTGGTAGCGGCCCGATGAGGTCCATGCCAAGCCTCTCAAAGGGGACGCCAATGATAGGAAGGGGAATAAGGGGGGCCGGAGCTGGTTTCAGGGGAGAGGTCCGCTGGCACATGGCGCAGGCCCTGCAAAAGCCCAGGACCTCGGCGTTTATGCCCGGCCAGGTGAATCGGTCCCGCAGTTTCTCTAGTGTGTTCTTGGGTCCCAGATGGCCCCCCAAGGGGTGAGTGTGGGCTAGGTGGAGCAGAGGCGGGGTACGTTGGCGTGGCACCACCAGTAGGTCGCAAGGTTCTCCTCTCCTATCGGTGTGAAAATAAAGTAGCCCATTCCTCACCAGGAAGTACGAGGGGGGAAGTGGCCGGGCAGGGTTGGTGTTGACTCCCTCCACCTGCAGGACCTGACCCCAGCAGTGCTTCAGCCGGTCATCCTCCTTCTGCTCTTTTCCAAAACCTCTCTCCTGGGTGGCCTGTTGAAACAGTGAAGAAATAGGGTTAACCTGCGGCTGGGGCTCACCTGGAGAGGAGTCGCTGGCGTCTCTGTCACCCCGAGCCATGCACGCCCGGCGGTCCCGGCCCTTCTGCTTCTGTTCCAGCCCACCCTTGGCAGTGGCCTTCAGGGCGGCAGCAAACCCCGGCCAGTCGTGTCCCAGTAGGAGGGGGACCGGGAGATCTGGGATAAGTCCGATGAGGAGTGGCCACTCTCCTGCTTTGCTACGGATCTTGACCTGTGCGGTAGGGACAGAACGGGCATCGCCATGGACACACGAGACCGCGAGAGTCCCCACCGACTTTATGGGGGCAGGGAGTACAGTGGGCCGGGCCAGCGTGACTGTACTCCCCGAATCCAGGAGCGCCGACACCGGGCGGCCATTTACCTCCACGGTAAGGCGGGCCCCCTTTGGAATGGTGGGGGTGTGTAGGCCACAACTCGCGAGCCATTGTTTGGGGGCCTGAGTTGGGGCTCTGAGGTCCGGTTCGGTGGGCATAGGCTCATCAACCGGTCCCAGGGTGGGGCGGCTATCCAGAGGTCTCCTCTCCCAGATCCGTTCGGACACTGGCTGTTGTCGGGGCTGGGGGTGGCGGGCGCTGGCCTGGAAGTCTCTTCGAGCATCCCGACCCATTTCTAGGGT
>NC_083463.1:2025460-2027960 GCF_030014155.1 Tachysurus vachellii
TTGTTTGTGCGCAGTCTTATTGTTAACATTGTTGTATATTTATTTAATTAGTGTTGTATATGTGTTATTTTTTAATTATTTGTTTTATGTGGTGGAAAATATTGAAACCTGAAATTGAAAATATTTATTTTTTACTATTTATTTTATTTGAAAGTTATTTATTTCCCTGATGTTATATGTTGCATGTTCTCTTGTTGGTTTATGTCTCTTTTTATAAAAAAAAAAAAAAAATTAAAGGATGGATTTATAGTGTTTTGGAAAAAAATAAAAAGAAACTTTGAATTTATATTCAACAACATTGTTGTTTCATTTAACAATCACTGTTTAACATGTTCAGACTGTGCCAACAAATCATTTTAACAGGATAAATTGAATATAAACAAAATGTGTGGGTCTAGGTAAAAAAAAAGTCATTTCATAAAAACTATTAAAATGGATTTATAGCGTTTTGGAAAAGAGCTCCTCATATATATATATATATATATATATATATATATATATATATATATATATATATATATATAGTCGCTGTCTGTCAGGCGGAAACCTCGTATGTCCAAATTTGGTCCATTTCATATTTTTTCACATATCGATGCTATTGGTCAGTCCCCACGTGGGTCTGTTATTTTTACAAGTTATTAACCAATCTAAAGTCTTGAAAATAGCTTGAACACAAATCTCATAACTCCATTGGACACTTCAACTGTCCACCTCTTCCTCACTCCGCGGGAGAGCTTCACGGCATATTTCTCCTCAAGAAGAGTCGCAACGAATCAACACGTCTTCTGAGGTAAATGTCTTCAAAACACTGGGCTCAAAGAAAAAAAAATCTTGACCCCCACTAGTTCTGGTGCTCGTCTGAGGACAGGAATTTAGCGCAAGACAATCCACTGTAACGCGGACTAAACCCTGTGTACTGCAGATAAGGTACGGCGTTTTTTTAATGTCCTGAAATATAACGGTTTTGGAGATACGAGGATTCCGTCTGACAGACACACGATATATGTGTGTGTATGTATGTGTGTATATATTTGCTTGAACAACGTAGATTTTTTTAATAATATTTATAATATTTAATATTTCGTCACTCTTCTCCATGTTACCTGATATGAGCAACCTTCCAGGCAGAAAGAAAACCATCTAGCAGCATGTAGTTTCTCAGAGACATCCAAAAGTACAGTGTCTGTGGAATGAGCTGTTTAAAGCCAGACTGGTGGAGATCTTGGAGGTTGTTCTGTGAGAGATAGACAGACAGTTGATTATTAGACATCTATACTGTACCTCTTGAGAAGTGACACCGGTCTGTAGTTACTGATGTCTGATAGATCCAGAGCAGGTTTCTTGCTCTCTTGCAGGTAGATGGTACATGATCAGATGCTATGGATCTATTGATGATAGTGGTAATGAAGGTCTTGCAGAAGGTCTTGCGAGATGGTCTGGAGCATAATAGAAGGGAGTGGATCCAATGTGCAAGTGGTAGGATTGCAGGACTGGAGGAGTTTTATAGAAGACGTGTCTGAAGAGAACCTGGCCAGAAGTGTATGGTAAGAATCAAGATCTACATCAATATATGATTTCTCCCACTTTCATCTCAGATGATCTTAGCTCTCTCAGATTGCTGTGCAACACATCTGAAAGCCAAAACTCAAGTCTTCTTGGATTTAGTGGAGAGAAAGCAGAGAAAGTCCATGAGGAAACAGAGAAGAGGAAAGTGTCCTAACTTCACATTAATATTATTGTATCATAATTTTACACTTTTAATTTTTCTTCCCTGCTGATTTTTGTTCATTAATTAAGTTATTTAAGCACTTTGAGCCACATGATATGTATAAAATGTCCTATAAAAATCACATTTATTATTATTATTATTATTATTATTATTATTATTATTATTATTATTATTAATATTATTATTATTATTATTTATTCAGTTGGACTTGGACTACTGGATTCTTAAAAGCCACAAAATTCTAAATAGGATTTAATTAGATTTCGACCTAAACAATAAAAAGCCTTTAATTAAGCTTCGAGGACAAAATTCCTGAGTTCTTTCAGTAAATAATTAATTTAGTATTTATTTTTTAATATAATTAAAACAAAAATTAAATTTATATCTATTCAAAAGTTCACCAAAGAAATCTCTTTAATCTATTACTCGTTTTCTGTAATCTGTCCGTCTTTACGGTGCTACACTAATCCACAAACGAGGCGCTGATGAGCCGCTAGCGTTCACGTCTATGGCTGTGTGACTCACTGGCATTACAGAGGGTAAATAACAATTACACTGATGTTGCGCTTGCTAATTCAACACCTTACAAAATTACAGCAATTTAATAAGAAGCACAAATGAATCAGTGCTGAAGGGAAATTTCACTCGTTCCCAAACAACCGGATCACGGAAAAGAAAGAGTTCTGCAAAATGTTATGGATTTTTTTTATCTGTCTCTCATCTAATGTCGTAACATCTAATGTTACCTACAAGCTGCGTTCAAACAGATGT
>NC_083463.1:2032960-2062960 GCF_030014155.1 Tachysurus vachellii
AACACTGCACACCTACAACTTAAAGGTAGATTCTTCCTTGATATGCTATCGCAGACCACCTCCACTGCCTAAGATACCTCAGTAGGCCTTATAAACCCTACTGTAAACCAATCAATTCCTGGAGCTCTTTTATTGTCCAGACTTTGCAAAGCCTCATATTACTTCTCTCTCATTCATCTTCTACCGCTTATCTGAACTACCTCGGGTCACGGGGAGCCTGTGCCTATCTCAGGCGTCATCGGGCATCAAGGCAGGATACACCCTGGACGGAGTGCCAACCCATCACAGGGCACACACACACACACACTCTCATTCACTCACACAATCACACACTACGGACAATTTTCCAGAGATGCCAATCAACCTACCATGCATGTCTTTGGACCGGGGGAGGAAACCGGAGTACCCGGAGGAAACCCCCGAGGCACGGGGAGAACATGCAAACTACACACACACAAGGCGGAGGTGGGAATCGAACCCCCAACCCTGGAGGTGTGAGGTGAACGTTCTAACCACTAAGCCACCGTGACCCCCTCATATTACTTGTTTTCTGTTAATTGTGCAATTAATTTCACCTCAGCTGTTTCCTTTACTTGCAGTACAGTAAGTCACTCAGGAAATCATCACACAGCTGTCTATCTTCCACATAGAGTTCCTCATAGAACTCGACAGTTCTCTGATGTACAGTATATCTGAAGCTGCGCTTAGCTCCCGTCCATTAGCAGCTTTTAATCAATGAATTAATCTACTTTGGTCATTCTTCTTTTCTAGACAAAAAAAAACTTTGAAGGAGCATCAATCTCAGAACAATCCTGGAAGCAGGATGTAATTAAAGCCCCTTGTGCTTTATATCCCAGCAGATTTTCGAAGACATTCTTTTTTTCTTTTAAAATCTGAAAATGCACATTTTCACATTACACAAAATCACATTTTCCTTGTTACTTTAATCAACCTCTCTATTTCAATAATCTCATTTTCAGTTACTTGGATCTTTTGTATTTGTTTTGTCTCAATTTCCCACCATTGTTGCAAACTTAAGAACATACTCTTCTTACCCTCTTTAACTCTTTAAAATGTGAGTCTTCAACAAAGAACTATTATAAATCCAATATGCACACTTATTTTTTAAAGGAGTTAATACAGACACTGGCTGTCACCATTGACTGATCAGAAAAAGCAATAGGGTTTATATAACATGATCTCTTTACTTGTCACTGATGTTTAAAACAATTTAATCTTGCTACAGATAACAAGTTATCTTTTACATGTGTCCATAAATATCGTCTAACATTTCCATTTAATGGGGCACGGTGGCTTAGTGGTTAGCACGTTCTCCTCACACCTCCAGGGTCACACCTCCCCGTGCCTCGAGGGTTTCCTCCGGGTACTCCGGTTTCCTCCCCCGGTCCAAAGACATGCATGGTAGGTTGATTGGCATCTCTGGAAAATTGTCCGTAGTGTGTGATTGCGTGAGTGAATGAGAGTGTGTGTGTGTGTGTGTGTGTGTGTGCCCTGTGATGGGTTGGCACTCCGTCCAGGGTGTATCCTGCCTTGATGCCCGATGACGCCTGAGATAGGCACAGGCTCCCCGTGACCCGAGGTAGTTCGGATAAGCGGTAGAAGATGAGTGAATGAATGAATGATTTCCATTTAACTCTCTCCACACATCTGCCAAATCATTTGCTTCAATAAGACGTATCAATGTTCCAAATGATCGGGGGATTTGGGTTCCAAATGATTTCTGTCAAGTTCATTCTCCGTACAATTAAACGTAAACTCTGCCAGAATGAGACCGTGTTCAGGATCACAGTCTTGTAGTACATTAGTTAAGATCTGCAAAAATTCCATTCTTTCAACTGCCAATACTGCTGTGTAAACATTTATTAATAGGAGTAAAGGGGTTCTTATCGTGTTTTGTACTAACCTTTAAAAGCCTTCCTTTCACACACTCTTCTACTTTATAACATATTGGGAGGAAACTCCTTGCAGAAAGGATTCCAACACCAGAACTATGTTAGTTTTATGACTTAGCACTAAAGTTCCATTCTTTTTTTCACTGCGTGTCTCTTGTACAAATTCTATATCAACATTTTTAACTTGCAGCACTTGAACTGACTTCTTTTCCTTAAATTTCTTTCTCCATGTAAATGTATTGTGGTTCATTTAAATGAATAGTTAGCTTGAAGAAATACCAAGTTAGAACCATTCAAGCTGAAAGAACATCTACTTGCCTTCTATTTGCTTTCCATAATTACCCAACTGTTCTACCCTTTTTTAAGCGATATATATACAGTATATCCTGACTTAAAAAAACTCTTTCCAGACTATACCCACTCTCTTTCCTTACTCCATGTTCCATTGAGGCCAAACATTCTGCCTCTTCATGACTAAAAACAGATGATTTATCATCTGTAGCTTCACCTCTGTTTTCTTTTACTACTTCCTCAGCTTTTCTAGGTGCTTTAAGCTTTAAACCCCATTCACTCTTGCCAGCTTTCCTTTTTCCTGATGGAACTTTAAACCCATCAATCTCTTTAATGTTCCTTCCTCATCCACCTGTTTCTAAGTTTTCATTTTCTTCCCTACTTTGTGACCTTTTTTCTTTTTACAAGGAAAAGCTTGAAGCTTCCTCACATGACCCTCGGAAATTCCACAACATCATCTCATCTCTGCTCAACCCCCCCGGCTCCTCCTTCTTCATCCTCCCTGACTGCAGAAGACTTTGCTTCTTTCTACCAGGAGAAGATTGAAGAAATCTGCCGGACCTTCACTTCAGCCCCGACTGCACCTACATCTCAGAGTATCTCAGGATTCCCCTACACCTTCGTTATCGCATTTCTCAACTGTAGCATCCATCAGACATCAGTAACTACAGACCGGTGTCACTTCTCTCGTTTCTTTCTAAAATCCTTGAACACATTGTCTATAATCAACTGTCTGTCTATCTCTCACAGAACAACCTCCAAGACCCCAACAGTCTGGCTTTAAAGCAGCTCATTCCACAGAGACAGTCCTTTTGGAAGTCTCTGAGAAACTACATGCTGCTACATCAGCCAAACTGTCATCCGTCCTTATCCTCCTTGACCTTTCAGCAGCGTTTGATACGGTCAACCACGAGACTCTCTTGTCCACCCTCAGGAGTCTTGGGATTTGCGGATCAGCTTGGGAATGGTTCGCTTCCTACCTGGACGGACGCTCATATCAGGTAACATGGAGGGGGTCTAAGGAGATCAAACCAAAGTCTTATTCTAACCTTTTTGAGCATTTGATTACGTAACGAACTTGAGATATACAGTCAGCGATTGTTCTGCCGGGCACACAACAGGTTTGATCTGGATGGATGACCTGACCCAACCTGTTTGATAGGGAGAGCAGTTAGTAATCAGTGCACAAGAGTGAGACCGGGGGCCAGTTCTTTATGTTCGTTAAGTCACCTTTCTTAGGAAGAAGCGTGAGTACAGCCCTCTGACAACCAAGTGGCAGTGAACCTCCAGACAGGTTTTCATTGAGCACTAAGAGCACATCCTCTCCCACCACATCCCACAACGACTTGTAAAAGTCGACAGGGAGTCCATTAATACCAGGTGCTTCATAAAGTCTACTCCTGAGAGCTTTGTGACGTTCTCCCACGCACCTTTGAAGCCTGCATTGGCCTCCTCTGACACCTGTGGAAGGTTTCTGTAGAAGCCACTGTCTGTGCTGCGTTCACTCGACACCTCACTCTTGTAGAGATCTTCTGCAATCCACTGCCATTTTCCTGATATCTGTTTGGTCAGACAATAGTACTCCAGCCTCTGAACATAAGGCATGAAGAAACCTATTTTGACCATTTTTCTTTTCTAGGCTGAAGAAATATTTGGTCAGTACATCCAATTGGTTTACATTTAGAAAGCGTGACCAGACCAAGGCCCCCTGTGCCTTCGCTTCAAGCATCTCCAACCACTGACACTTTTTTGCAGCTAGCTGTTCTGCACTCGCCTCCTCTCCCGTTGCCTCCACTTAGCACCTGCAACTGAGTAATTTCAGCTTCTATGTCTTTAGACCTTGTTAGCCCCTTAGTGACACTAAGAGTGTATTGTTAACAGAATTGTCTAATTTGTATCTTGCCATAATCCCACCACAGCAGAACATTCTAAAGGAGTCTCTTGTTGACCTGAAATCATGCCAGAAAAACCTAATTATCTAGTCTAGAAAAAGCTTATTATTTAGCAATGCAGAGTTAAAGTGCCAATATGCATATTTTGGTCTGACGGAGCTCAAAATAAAAACACATTGTACCATGCAGTGGTCTGAAATAGCCAGTGGAGTAATGAAACACTTTGTGCAAATATTTAGATGGGGTTTGAGGACATTGAGGTTGCTCGCATGAAACCAAGTGCAACTCCTATTGATGATAAGTTGCCTCCAGACATCACTCAGGTCATGTGTGTTGATCAGCTGTCTACGACTTTTTTCCCTTTCATCAGATTTTCTGTTCTGCTGCCATTTTGATGCCATCGTCATTAATAATTTTACATCTGCTTGAGAAACCGGGTTTGCGGTTTGTAACACATCTGTTTCAGCCTCTGAATATTCTGTTAGTTATTTCTCCACTTTGTTCCGTACCTGTGACTGCGTTGTCTACCGAGGAGAACCGGGCTTCAGCTGGCTCGTCCGTGCTCGTTCGCTCCCTCAGTGGTACCACGACTGGTTCTGCTTTGGCCCGGTTAAACTCTGGGGGTTGTTGTACTGCTGGTTCATTGGTAGCATTCTCTGAGTTAGTGCCGTTGTCTTTATTAAATCAGTCGGGGCAATTGCAGACTAGATGACCTTCCTTACCACACCATAGACACCTCATTTTTTGGTAGAGGTGAAGATACATAATCAAAACCGTCTATTTGGAAATTAAACACTATATCAAGGTCAGTGTCATCTTTCATAATTATGTATATGAATCTCCTAAAAGAAATTAGCTCTTTAAGTAATGGTGACTGGATTTTCTGTGGCAAGAAAGAGCTTCGAGTAAAATGTATTCGCTAATAAACGGTGGGACGTTAGAAAGAGTAACTTTCTTTGATGGAATGGAAAGTGGCAGGACATCAGTGAGCACTCTCTTTATAACTGTTTTATTTGCTACCAATTCGGTAGCTTTTTCAACGGTTTTAAGAAACACAACAGTTGTGTAGTTCATCCTAGAGTCGGTCATGATACGTTCGTGGCCTACGGCATCCCCATGGTCAAAAACACATCTACAACACTAGCTGCGGATGCCACTTTAACACCATGGCGCCGTGAGTGTATTTAAGCTCCGCACCCCTCGGGCCGCCATGCTTCCGCTCAAAGAGGACTAGCAAAGCAAAAACCAGCAAGGAGGAAGAAAAGTCCAAAACTACTCATTCTTATAAACTAGTGAGAGAAAAATAGAGATACAGTGTAAAGAGTAAAAGAGCTGCAAGAGACAGACAGACAGACAGACAGACAGACAGACAGACTGACAGACAGACAGACAGACAGACAGACAGACAGACAGACAGACAGACACTGACCTGATAGAGAGACAAACAGGGAGCATGTGAACATGAACTCCTAAAATTTACATTTGGTTAGCTTTAGGTAGAGAAGAAAGATAATAATCTAATTCTAAACAGCAACAGGACAAACTGGACAACTAAAAATATAATAAATACTGAAAAATATTAATTAATTAGTTTGTCTAAAAAGCTAACATTATTCTTACCTGCTTTCTGGAATACCAGCTATAGATCAACTACAGAATCCCAACTAAAAGAAGAACAAAAGAAACCTGAGGAAGAGAAGTAAAAGAAAAAGAAATATATCTCAACAGGAGAGCAATGATTTATCACATGTCCATTGGAACAGAAATAGCAAGAAGCTGCTAACCAGAATCACAGAAACCAGAATCACAGCTAGCTAACAATGAATTGCACAATTCAAAAATGCTAAGCTAAACTTGTGACAATTCAAAAATGGCTACAATTGAACAATCTGAGGGACAGAAGCTTTAGCATCCTCACTATTAACTATCCAGATGACATAACTACTGAAAGTGCTACTGAGACTTTGACTCTAAGATCAGATTTGAATTTACTTAATGATCAAAAATCAAAGCAGACGTGCTCTTCCACACAGAGCACCAATGGCATGGCACTTAGCCTCCTGTTAGCTAATAAAGAACTGAAAGTGATTGGGAATAAAGCTATGAGACAGCTATACATGGACACCACTCGCAAATTTAATATAACAGGTTAGAACTTTAATGATTCAGAGACCAGAAGCTAGTTTTGATGCTTGATGGAGTTTGATGGACTAAAATCTTTAGCCAAAAACAGTAGAAAATGCTAACAGTAACAGTAGCCCAGAGCAGCTCTGAGCCCGAACCCCTTCCCTCTGCTCCTTCTGCATCTGCCCCTCACTGGCCTGCCCCCTCACCCTGTGGAGAATAACCTGGCACACAGGAGAACCTGGCACACAGGAGAACCTGATCCACAGGAGAACCTGGCACACAGGAGAACCTGCTCCACAGGAGAACCTGCTCCACAGGAGAACCTGCCCCACAGGAGAACCTGATCCACAGGAGAACCTGGCACACAGGAGAACCTGATCCACAGGAGAACCTGGCACACAGGAGAACCTGATCCACAGGAGAACCTGGCACACAGGAGAACCTGCTCCACAGGAGAACCTGCTCCACAGGAGAACCTGTCAGTGAGGTTGAGACAGAGCTGCAATTCTTCCTCAGATTGAATATTGAAGACCTCACTGTAAAGGATGTGTCAGAATGTGACAGTCTGAGGAACAGGGAGCGACCTAGTGTCCTGCACACACACACGCACACACACGCACACACACACACACCATTAACACACATACACAAACACACACCATGAACACACACATATACACACATACACCAAGAACACACACCATGAACAAACACATCATATATACACACAGACACACACATACAGTACACACACACTATCAACACACACACACCTTGAACAAACACATCATGAACACACACACAAACACCTGTAAGCTGTTTTTACTTGTTACACTTTCTGAATATGTAATTATTTCCCCTGTATGTTTTGCTCTTTTCTCCCTTGTTGTTGTTCAATATGTTTGTAATGATTACATTTGACATACACCATGTATAGCACTCATATAACACTGCTTATAACTTTATATTACTTTGCTTTAGCAACAGTGTGATTTTATATTCATGCCAATAAAGCATTACTGAACTGACAGAGAGAGAGAGAGAGAGAGAGAGAGAGAGAAAGAGTGAGTGAGTGAGTGAGAGACAGAGTGAGTGAGTGAGTGAGTGAGTGAGTGAGTGAGTGAGTGAGTGAGTGAGAAACAAAGTGAGAGACAGAGTGAGTGAGTGAATGAGTGAGAGACAGAGTGAGTGAGTGAGTGAGTGAGTGAGTGAGTGAGAGACAAAGTGAGAGACAGAGTGAGTGAGTGAGTGAGTGAGTGAGAGACAGAGTGAGTGAGTGAGTGAGAGACAGTGAGTGAGTGAGTGAGTGAGAGAGTGAGAGAGAGTGAGCGAGAGTGTGAGTGAGAGACAGTGTGAGCGAGATTGTGAGAGACAGAGTGAGTGAGAGTCAGTGAGTGAGTGAGTGAGAGACAGAGTGAGCGAGAGTGTGAGCGAGATTGTGAGCGAGAGACAGAGTGAGCGAGAGTGTGTGAGAGTGTGAGCGAGAGACAGAGTGAGCGAGAGTGTGAGCGAGATTGTGAGCGAGAGTGTGAGTGAGAGTGTGAGTGAGAGTGTGAGTGAGAGTGTGAGCGAGATTGTGAGTGAGAGTGTGAGTGAGAGTGTGAGCGAGAGTGTGAGTGAGAGTGTGAGCGAGAGTGTGAGAGACAGAGTGAGCGAGAGTGTGAGCGAGATTGTGAGTGAGAGACAGAGTGAGCGAGAGTGTGAGCGAGATTGTGAGTGAGAGACAGAGTGAGCGAGAGTGTGAGCGAGAGTGTGAGCGAGAGTGTGAGCGAGAGTGTGAGCGAGATTGTGAGCGAGAGTGTGAGTGAGAGAGATTAATCCACAGAGCTAGACAGAGAGACTAACCTTAACAGAATGAGTGTCTCTAACAGAAGCAGCAGCTGAGGCAAACAGACTGAGCAGTGATTTGAGTTCCGATCGAGTCGTTTGTCCTGCTGAAGAGTTCAGTAAATGAGATGGAGGACACAAAGATGGTGTGATTACTGTGATCTCTGTCCTTCAGAATCCTTCAGTGAGACGTCTGACACACTCCTCATTCTGTTCTGTTCTTCATAGGAAAGGAAATACTACACAAAACAACACACTTTCCTTCTGCTGACAAAAACAACTCAACATCACGTCACTGTTTACTGAGCTTAGAGATGATGATGATGATGATGATGATGATGATGATGATGATGATGATGATTACCTCGGAGTGTAGTGAGGTCACGTTCCTCAGGGTGACCATAAAAACCTGCTGCATCAACTGCTACTTTACTTATTCTTAATAATCCCAGTGTTATATACAGTAATAACGTGTGATATTGCACATGGCTTTCACACAAGCTTACCAGGACTTCTGGGAAAACTGTACACTGTAAAACAATGTGCTGTTAGAAAGTTACGGCTTGTTGCTAAGCAACAGAAACCCAATCAGAACCTTAACAGAGCTCTGGGTCTCATATCAGGTGAAAACCAGGACATAGAGACACTATAACACGTAAAAACGATTCAGGAGACAAAACACTGAACATCACAGAAGACAACAGAACCTGCTTGAGTGCAGAACCTCAGAAAAGAGAGGATGGTAAAGAGGGGATTAGTCACAGAAGCAAACATGATGCTTCCACCACCGTGCTTCTGTCTACCTAAGAGCCAGAGCACATTATGTCACAAACGTATGATATGATGTGAGAGATGAAGCTGGATCACGACTCTGAGGCTCTATTCTGCCTCTCCTGTGGACAGCAGAGAGTTGGGGTGCTTTTGATGGTTTAAATTCACCTTCACGCTCACGACAGCTTTCTCAGCACAGAGAACGGCGTGACAGATGGTGCGATGCTGACGGAGCAGAAAACACACGATGTGCCACAGACACGTGTCCGTGAGATGCTGAGTGGACACCGTGAGTCACCTCCACTCCGCCTGAGGCTCACGCTTGTCAGGACGAGTACGAACTAAACATCAGCACCGTCCACATCAGATGAGCAGGAAGTAGACCGTACATAAAAACAACACAATAAATGCTCACATATGGACATCATATAACATAATGGGTTAAATCTCCCTGTGATCTCGACCCTGAGCAGCGTAATAAAAATCTCTTTAATGCCCGTAAGACTTCATTTACATCATGCAGAAAAAACCAGGAGGAAATGAACACGGTGCTGATGTACGTTAGGGACTTATAATGCATCTCATGGAACATGGAGTTAGTGGAAAGTAAATGTTCTTTACATGCCTTTAATAAGAGGTCTTTATAGTGGGATGGAAAAAATGAATGAAATTAATTAAATGAATAAATAAAATTAATAAATGAATTAATGAAGTTATTAAATGATTAAATAAATAAATAAATAAATAAATAAATAAATGTTCTTTTTTTTTTTTGCTGTATATAATGTAGACAAAATTGTAAATAAATAAATGAATAAATAGAGGGTCACGGTGGCTTAGTGGTTAGCACGTTCACCTCACACCTCCAGGGTTGGGGGTTCGATTCCCGCCTCCGCCTTGTGTGTGTGGAGTTTGCATGTTCTCCCCGTGCCTCGGGGGTTTCCTCCGGGTACTCCGGTTTCCTCCCCCGGTCCAAAGACATGCATGGTAGGTTGATTGGCATCTCTGGAAAATTGTCTGTAGTGTGTGATTGTGTGAGTGAATGAGAGTGTGTGTGTGTGTGTGTGTGTGCCCTGTGATGGGTTGGCACTCTGTCCAGGGTGTATCCTGCCTTGATGCCCGATGACGACTGAGATAGGCACAGGCTCCCCGTGACCTGAGGTAGTTCAGATAAGCAGTAGAAGATGAGTGAGTGAGGGTTCTATGTGATGTGGCCTGTTACGTGATTAAAACTGAAGGTCGAACATCACTGAAAACACTTTGTGGTCTAAATTTATGATGTTGTGTTTATTTGTTTATTTATTTATTTTATCAGCCAGTCTGATTTATGTCTGCTGTTCATGAGAGATTCATCTCGTTTGGCCCAAAGAAGTGTGCTTCAAAATCCGGACAGCAGAATAAACAAAGTTAGAAAAAAGCTCTCTGAAAGTCAAAAGAATAGAGAATTGTTTAGTTTTTAACGCTTGTGTTTATCTAAAGGTCATTCTGTTCCTCAGATGTTCCTCAGTCATCCTCCTGGTCATGACCAGGGACTTTCTGAGGATTTCCGATGACAGCACCACAGCTGGTCTCAGTAAACAGATGCCAGAAGCTTATCTGCTCTTTTTTTATCCTTCTGATGGAGAAATATCTCATCTGACGACTGTTTTTTTTCCTTTCCTTCCCTTTTCCTGTTCCAGTTTCAGTCACAGCTCTAAGATATGATAGAAAATAAACATTCAGGATTGAGAAAGTACAAACTTTCTACTACGCTTTCTACAAACGTAGAAATACATCAGCATGTGACATGTTTACGGTAATGAACTGAATACATGGTTATATGGTTTAATGATAAGGCTTTGTGGGTTTATGTCATTTGTCATAAAGGTGTCATGTAGCCTATTAAGCACTGCAGTTACTGTAAGTAAAGCTGTATTTAATGCTAATACATCTAGGTAAAGAGAAATGAGTGGAGTAAAAATCAAGAGCCAGGATCATGTTGTTCTGAGCAGTGAGGAGAAGATGAACTGAATCACTGTGATGTTCTGGAGCAAAGCTCAGGCTTCCTGCAGACTCAGAACCTGCACACTAATGAAACCATGGGGTGAAACGTGAAGACCATCGTGTTCAATTCAATTCAGTTTATTTGTATGGCGCTTTTTACAAGTGACATCGTCTCAAAGCAGATTTACGGAACATAAACATAGAACAAAAGGTTATTATAAAGAATAATATAAAGATTAATAGAATACAAAATACAAGATTAATATTAGATATATTTAGTTCACAATGTGTTTGTATTTATCCCCAATGAGCAAGTCTGAGGTGACTCAGGTGACTGTGGGGAGGAAAAACTCCCTTAGATGGTAAAGGAACCTTGAGAGGAACCTTGAGAGGAACCAGACTCAAAGGGGAACCTCATCCTCGTACGGGTGACACTGGGGGTGTGATTATAAATATACAGTCTGATAAATGTTGTGTTGATGTAAAGATCACACAGAGTTCAGATCTTTTTAGTGTAGCAGAGTCTAACTGTAGCTGGTAGATCTCTAGATGCCTCAGGATTCGCTGAGTCGGCCTCGTCTCAGTAGAGGACCAAAATCTTCATCGCACGGAACGACGATCGGAGCTGCTACAGTTTCTGTTCCATCTGAGGAGAAGAGAAGAACACCAAGAGTTTCATTAACATAGATTTTCTTTTTAAATTTGTGAAAATTATCAAATTATCAATTACTTCCACAGTTACACAATTACTGAAAATTACTCTTCATTTTTAAACACAATCCAAAATAATGAAAAACATTCAAATTAAACCTGTAAAATGTAATAAAATTATTACAAATAAATAACTCACCTAAATTCAGTTAATTAACTACTCCAGCTAACAGTCTGTTATAGCGCATTATAATCATTTAAACCACAGCGCTCTAAAATACTGGACCCTGATTGGTCAGAAGTGGTTGACTAAATCACCACATCGCAGTCGTGATAGTAGTGCAGCAGGTTTATATTTCATTCTTTCATTTATCTTATCACTCATTCTGATACATTAGCATCTCTATAGCAATGGCTCGAGTGGATTCAACGAAGGATGTGATGATGTGATGAAGTTTCCTGCCAGGAGACAGTTATTTACGGTACAGTACAGGACCTGTAGAGAAGCTTCCCCTCCCCAGGCACTCGAGGAAAGGACCTGCATCCCATCGAGATCAGGAGTGATGTCCACTTGTGAAAGGGTTCCTCTGCTGCAGGAACATTTATGCTCGTCCATCAGATGAACATGCCCCTCAAATTTAAATGTGGACCTCCAGTAATGTAGGAGATGCAGAGACCGCAGTCCCAAATTCAATTCAATTCAATTCAAGTTTATTTGTATAGCACTTTTTACAATGGACATTGTCTCAAAGCAGCTTTACAGAACATAAACATAGAGCAGAAGATAAACATAAGGAGAAGTATAAAGAATTAATATAATAAAAATTCAAGATATATACAGTTCACAGTGTGTGTGTATGTATGTATGTGTGTATGTGTATTTGTCCCCAATGAGCAAGTCTGAGGGCTCAGGCAACAGTGGCAAGGAAAAACTCTCTTAGATTGGTAAAGGAAGAAACCTTGAGAGGAACCAGACTCAAGGGGAACCTCATCCTCTTATGGGTGACACTAGATGGTGTGGTTACAAATATACAAGTATCACAGAGTCCAACTGGAGCCGGTAGATCTGTAGATGTCTCAGGGTTCTCACAGAGTCGGCCTTGTCTCAGTGGAGGTCCAAAAATTTCAACGCACGGAAGACGATCTTAGCATGGGTGTCTCAGCATGGGTAGAAAAAGAGAAGAGAAGAGCAGTGCATAGGGATTAACATATCTGCTGTTCATAAGAATGTGCAAGTCTAGTGTGATAGTGCACAATATTTATGGGATGTATTATGTGTACGCCTGACTAAAGAGATGAGTTTTTAATCTACATTTAAACTGTGAAAGTGTGTCTGAGCCCTGAACACTATCAGGAAGACTATTCCAAAGTTTGGGAGCTAAATAAGAAAACGCTCTACCACCTTTAGTAGACTTAGATATTCTGGGAACTACCAGAAGTCCTGAGTTTTGTGATCTCAGAGAGCGTGAAGGATTGTAACGTGTTAGAAGACTAGTTAGATACATGGGAGCTAAACCATTAAGAGTCTTGTACGTAAGTAGCAGCAGTTTGTAATCAATTCTAAACTTAACAGGTAGCCAGTGTAGAGATGATAAAATTGGGGTTATATGGTCATACTTTCTTGTCCTAGTGAGAACTCTGGCAGCTGCATTTTGGACTAACTGTAGCCTATTTATTAAAGATGCAGGACAACCACCTAGTAATGCATTACAATAGTCCAGTCTAGAGGTCATGAAAGCGTGAACTAGCTTCTCAGCATCAGATACAGACAGGATGTTTCTCAGCTTGGCAATATTTCTAAGGTGGAAGAAGGCTGTTTTTGTGGTTTGGGCGATATGATTTTCAAAAGACAAGTTACTGTCTAATATAACATTAATAAATGTTAAAATAATAAATGCGCTGCCAGCTCGGCTGCCTGTGACAGGTTTGTTCCTGTGATGTTCACCAGCTCCCAGAGTGGTAAGATTCCTGAGGAGATGAGAGTCCTGTACAGTGCAGAGGCAATCACACCGGAGATGTCCAGGCTGTCTGCACATGCTCAGTCTGAACATGCTCTACAGTGCCTTTTTGATTTGAAACTCATTGTTCCCAAGGTAGACACACAAGTAGTTACAATCTCCTCTTTCCACACAGCTTCACGGTAGATGGGGTACGACTGGACAGACTGGTGAGGATGGCAGGCTCTTGGGTTGGAACAGAGCTGGACTCACTGGTAGCAGTAGCAGAGAGAAGGACGCAGGACAGACTGATCTCCATCCTGGACAACACCCTCCACCTTCTGCACAGCAAATTCACCAGGCAGAGGAGTGGGTTTAGTGGTAGACTGCTGTCTCTGTCAGGCTGCACTACAAGACTGAGGATGTCTTTTGTCCTCTGGGATTCCCTTTCTTTGGCAGCAGGGCAGGACGACCCTCCTGCAGCTCAACATTAGCTTACATCTCCTCACACTGTCCCATAGTATATTAGAATTTTAACCTTCTGGGCAGTAATAGGACAGGATGTGCTGGATGTCCTATGGGACATTGTGAGGAGATGTACAGGAAGCTAATGATGTAATGATGAGCTGCAGGAGGGTCGTCCTGGTCCTGCTGCCAAATAAAGGGAATAGGAGTTCTTTCTCTTCTGAAATGACATCATGGTTACGGCCAGAAAAACTCTTCTACTGCAACATTCCTCTGCGATTTAGTGGCTCTTAAAAATATTGTCTTAATTTTTAAAGAGCGAGAGAGAGAGAGAGAGAGAGAGAGAGAGAGAGAGAGAGAGAGAGAGAGAGAGAGAGAGAGAGAGATGGAAAGACAGAAAAAACGAAAGAGAGATAAAGAGAGTGATGCTGGTGAGAGAACATATTTAGAGCTGCTATAACATAAGTAAGAACATGAACAGTAAATGTAACTATAAATAGATAAAAATGATGTCATTCTTTAACAAATTATTTGGTAAATTGATAATTATTTCATAATTCCTTTGTAATTCTCTCTGAAATTTCGACTGAATAAAGAGGAATGATTTCATCCCCCTCCAGAAGAAAGACAGACAAACAGACATCAGTTAAAGCTTCTGAACGGCACCAAAAGTGCTTCCGGTCCTCAAACAGCAATTCCAGTCCTACACACACACACACACACACACACACACACACACACACACACACACACACACACATACACACACACACAAATGCACACACACACACACACACACACACACACGCATACACACACACGCATACACACACACATATACACACACACAGATTTACGGGAACAAGTTGGCAAGCTCCAAAAAAAAGCACCTCAACAAAACAAGATGAAAACATGCCACCTGACATGCCGTTGCTGTAGCCATGGAAACGAAAGCAGAGGAGCAACCTGGGTACGCAGCAGGGGTGTGAAGAGAACGCCTCAAACTCCTACAGGTGCTGGAGTTTTATTTGAGTTCTTTGCAGACCAGCCAGACCTGTATTCAGATCTCTCATATCTATAACACCACAAGCTGGTTTGATAAAAATAACACAGTTATGATTATTATATGAATGTGCAAATAGGGGGCGGGGCCAAGTAACCAATGCAAATAATTTCATTTAGTACCTAAAGTGGGATTTGGAGACTTCTCTGAGTGTCGCTACACACAAACAGATTAAAACACTTGTGTAAATTATACAATGCATTATACAACACAGCATTGTTTTTGTTGTGATCTGGATTCTGATTGGTCAGAAGCAGATCTAAGAGTAATACATTCTTTCTAATAAATTAGCATTTCTAAAGTGTGTCTGATATCTATAAACTGCTAATTTCTGCTTTAGGTATGACTCAGACATGACTCAGATTCCTCCTGAAGTTTAAAGGTGGGGTCTCCGTTGTTTGAGAAATGCTTCAGAAAACTGAGTCGGGCCGGCAAACAAAACAAAAACAAAACAAACGTGTAGCCAATGAGCAGAAAGGGGCGTGTCTTGTCAATATGGGCGGAGAGAGTGTTCAGTGCGCATGTGTGACATTAGCAGAAAGCGGTTTTAACATTGACATGGAGGATAAAAACAAAGAAAGAAAGAGAAGAAAGACTTACGATAAGGTAAGAAGTAGGACGTGTTAATATAGGATCAGCTTTCCAGCGCTGGAGAGAACTGAAGGAGCAGGAAGTTGGTCACATATTCACAGATTGGAGTTTCCTGAGTCAATAACTCCTGAGCTAAACACTGTTACTACACAAATAACACCTCTTTTCTATCGTAGTAATGTAGAGACGCAGCTACAACCGTGTTTTGTGTAGTAACAGTGTTTAGCTCAGGAGTTATTGACTCGGGAAACTCCAATCTGTGAATATGTGACCAACTTTACTTAAGACGCCGAGGCGCTTTTTTCCTTCTCGATAGGTGAGTAACGTTGGTTTTGTTTTGTTACACAGAACTAATATATGTCTTTGTCCTTTACATGATTATGTTTGTGTGTCATTTTTGCTTGTTTGTTTATCTACAATCGTATTGTTCTTCACTTCAGCTATGATAAAGACACATTTCTTTCTGTTAGTTGCCTGGGTTACGTATGTGTGTGTGGGCGGAGCTATCAATACAGGGGTGGGACCCATTTGTTTGTTTTGGTGATTTCAAATGTCAACATTGGCTTTCAAACAACAGAGACCCCACCTTTAATTTTGTTTAATTACTCTCAGATTCTGGTGTACTGTATATTGACTACTCTTCTAGATCTCCAGGTGTTAATGAAAGCAGAAGTCTGTAAGTATGTAAATATAGTAATGATTGTAAATATATATGTAAATATATTTATGATTGATTAAAGGTCAAGTTAGGGGGCACGGTGGCTTAGTGGTTATCACGTTCGCCTCACACCTCCAGGGTCGGGGTTCGATTCCCGCCTCCGCCTTGTGTGTGTGGAGTTTGCATGTTCTCCCCGTGCCTTGGGGGTTTCCTCCGGGTACCCCGGTTTCCTCCCCCGGTCCAAAGACATGCATGGTAGGTTGATTGGCATCTCTGGAAAATTGTCCGTAGTGTGTGATTGCGTGAGTGAATGAGAGTGTGTGTGTGTGCCCTGTGATGGGTTGGCACTCCGTCCAGGGTGTATCCTGCCTTGATGCCCGATGACGCCTGTGATAGGCACAGGCTCCCTGTGACCCGAGGTAGTTCGGATAAGCGGTAGAAAATGAATGAATGAATGAATGAATAAAGGTCAAGTTGTTAAAGAAACGACATGAAGTAGGATATGAAAGCCTGATATTTTTTACTGTTAAACAGCAAACTAAATATCAGAAGTGATGGCGGTGTCAAGGGACTTCATTTGATTACATCAATTAAATAGAAAGTAGTGAGTAAATCACCTCTGGTATGCTGATGACACACAGATTCAGGTGCAGTATGTTTCTGTATGTGAACCAGGTTGTAAAGGACATGGGATCTCTGGATGCTGAGTAACTTCCTGTTAGTTCATTCTGATGACACACAGATGTATTTTAACCACTAGACTACATCCCTATTACACTATAAAGCAGCATCCAGACAATTTGGACTGAATTTTGACTTCAGTCTCTCATTTGAATGTCATGTATTATAGATAATAACCTTAACTATGGTCTCAATCATCTCAAACGTTGAGTTCATAAACCAGATGGTTTGATCACATGACTTCTGCAGACTGCAATGGAATGTCATAATATAAAATTATGAAATAATAAAAAAATTATTATAATAAATAATATAAAATGTCACTTTTTGGTATTTTATAATCCTCCATGTTCTTTATGAGTACCTATAATACTAATATTTAAGCAATTGAGGGTTAAGGGCCCTGCTCAGCGGACCTGGGATTTGAACCTGCAACCTTCTGATCAGCAGTCCAACAGTTTAAACACTAGGCTACCACAACCCACGTGACATACATCGCCCTTTTTTCATTTACCCTGTGTACTGAGACACCACGTATTAGAGCAAAACCTAAACTGCCCCGGCTTCCGTCAGATCGGCTCCTCTTGTTGGATTCACTCACTAACGATTCTCTTTTACATCATAAGGATGTTGGTATTTCTAGAGGACATATACGTAACACTGATGTTATGGGGTACAAACTTTTGCATAATAAAGATATGATGCGTGAAAGTTGGTCCATGGCAGAGGCGTGTCCTGCTCCAGAATCATGCTGCATGCATGATGAACTTTAAATGTCACTGTTCAAAAGGTCAAATGATGTTTTATTACTTGGCCTTGTCAGAACCTGGGTGTGTTTTATTGAGAAGTCTGTGACTGAGTCAGCTCCTTAATTACAGTTGACATAACCTATTTAATCTCGCTCTAATTAATATAAGGTCGGGCATCACAAGCAAAGCCGTGGAAATGAGATGGCAGGTTTATTGAGGCAAGGGGCGTCTTGGTCACGGAGCTGAAGGCACAACTACAGCATTTGTCTTACTGAGACACAAAGTAGCTTTAAATCCGCATTATAAATGCACACAGATTACTGACTGCTTTTCCACATTGCATACTGTTGTGTAAGGAATAACTCTGTGTGTGTTGTGCTGTTCTTCTCACACTCAAGTCATCATTACTAATTATTTTCGTTTAACAGTATTCTCTTTTGGGGGCACGGTGGCTTAGTGGTTAGCACGTTTGCCTCACACCTCCAGGGTTGGGGGTTCAATTCCCGCCTCCACCTTGTGTGTGTGGAGTTTGTATGTTCTCCCCATGCCTTGGGGGTTTCCTCCCCCGGTCCAAAGACATGCATGGTAGGTTGATTGGCATCTCTGGAAAATTGTCTGTAGTGTGTGAGTGAATGTGTGTGTGTGTGTGTGTGTGCACTGTGATGGGTTGGCACTCCGTCCAGAGTGTATCCTGCCTTGATGCCCGATGACGCCTGAGATAGGCACAGGCTCCCCGTGACCCGAGGTAGTTCGGATAAGCAGTAGAAAGAGAGTGAGTGAGTGTGTGAGTGAGTATTCTCTTTTTCTGCCCATCCTGCGGGATCTACAGACTGTACCAGCTCCAGTGGTGTTCTGCTTCATGAAGATTTCAGACCTTTGAGGAGAAGTTGCCGACTCCATGAGGACTTTGAGGAGAACAACCTCCTAAACCAATACACAAAATAACATTCTATATGTGTTGCATCTCCATCACTGAGTAGTTAAAGGCCTGAGCATGGAGGAGTGATGAGCTTCTCTGGAGCTCCTGGTTACACAACTCCAACTGTATATGACTGTAGAAAGAACATTATTTATAATCACACTCTCTTGTGTTTATAATGATTTATAATCCTACTCTCAGTGTTTATAATGATGTATAATCCCACTCTCAGTGTTTATAATGATTTATAATCACACTCTCTTGTGTTTATAATCATTTATAATCCCACTCTCTGGTGTCACCCAAATGATGATGAGGTTTCCTTTTTGAGTCTGGTTCCTCTCAAGGTTTCTTCCTCATACCATCTAAGGGTGTTTTTCTTTGCTACAGTTGCCTCAGGCTTGTTCATTATAAATAAATTATAGATAAATGCAAATAAATTTACATAAACATTTTATGTTCTGTAAAGCTGCTTTAAGACAATGTCCATTGTTAAAACCCTATAGAAATAAAAATTGAACTGAAAAACAGACAGATAGATGGGTAAATTGGTAGACGGACAGACAGACAGTCAGACAGACAGGCAGACAGACAGACAGACAGACAGCCAGACAGACAGGCAGACAGACAGACAGACAGACAGTCAGACAGACAGGCAGACAGACAGACAGACAGACAGACAGACAGACACAGACAGACAGACAGACAGACAGACAGACAGACAGATGGAATAAAAAGGGACAGACAGATGAATGGGTCAGATGGATGGATGGATGGATGGATGGATGGATGGATGGTAGAGAGGCCTACAGTGATAAAAATAAAAGACAGTCAAATAATCAGATAGACAGATATATCCAAAGACAGTCATAGAAGACAGACAGACAAATAGACAGACAGACAGACATGTCAACAGGCAGACAGTTAGTCAGGACTAGGGATGCACTTATTTCCATGGATTTCAGTACAGCGTAACAGATATTGCGTCATCGGGTAGGCGTGGCCTATTTGATAATCTAACCCTAACCGTAGTTTTTGGTTGTTTATTTGTTTGTGAAAACAGCTTAACTGTAAGATAATAAAGCATAATAGATATAACATCTAAAATCTACCTGTATGACTGTTTTGTTCTTCATTATCCATCGTAGGTTTGCTCTTTTTGTTTTTTGAAAGAGGGCGTTTTTCCAAGACCTCCAGAAACCACGCCCACTTTACGTCGTGGTAACGAAACCCCTGGAATTTAGTGAGTGCCGTCAGGACTATTACAGCACTAGTTGAAGTGTAATGAATGAAGTGTGATGAGAGCAGTAATAGTCACTCTGTAGTATTTTTATTTTTTACATTAGTAAGAAGAAAGAAAAACTGCGCTAGTAGTTTAAAGAAAATAAAAAGAATAAACCATAAATATTTCATATCTATCAAAATCTTATCCCAGAAGATCCACACGGCAGAAGAGAAATAACTCCAACACACATTTACATGTATTACAAAAGATCAAAGTTTAAGAGCCGCGATTCCTCCTCGCTCTCCTCTCGCTCTCCTCTCGCTCTCCTCTCGCTCTCCTCTCGCTCTCCTCTCGCTCTCCTCTCGCTCTCCTCTCACAGTGTGAAGAAAATCAGACTGAAGTGTTGTGCTGATCAAAGACGAAGACAAAGAGAAAGAGACAGAAAGCATGAAGTCTCACAGAGACCTCGTTAAAGCCTGACCAAATTTGGACACAATAGTAAAACAATATAAAATGAGAACTTTCTAAAGCACTTTACTGAGAGTAGAGTGAATGTAGTGCGAGTATAAGAAGCACACCAGTGCACTAACACTACAGAAGTGCAGATAGTGTTAGAAGCTGATTACTACTGCGAGAGATAAAGACACAAGTCTAAAATCTGGCACTGTGACTTGTAAGATTAATGCACTCAGAAATGTCTTGTCCTTCCTTTTAATGATGTAAACCTTAAGGACATCCACAAAAACCGCACCACGTCCTCCAGCAAAGCTATCATCAGAAGTGTATCTCTTTTAATAGATGAACTCTAACTTCACAGCCTGGCGTTCATCCCAGAAAGCAGATGTGAGGTTTTGGAAAATCTGGATTTTTCTGTTGCAAATTTGATCAAATCCAGATCATTACCCTCAAGACATGTAAAATGGCAGGATAATTAATTATATCCAACCATGCAGAAAGCATAATATAAAACTGATCCTACTTCAGCCAACAGAATGGAGGTTTAGAGGAACCGTCCTACAGGTAATGTCCATGTTAGAACAGTATAGGGGTCAAAACGGGGCATCCTGTAGGTTACGACCATGTAAGTCCAGTTTGAGGCTAGAGGTAACATCTTAAAGATTACATTCTTGTTAGTCCAGTATGGTGGGGGTAAAACATAACCTCCTACAGGTAACTTCCTGTTAGTCCATTATGGTGGGGTAAAACATAACCTCCTACAGGTAACTTCCTGTTAGTCCAGTATGGTGGGGGTAAAACCTAACCACCTACAGGTAACTTCCTGTTAGTCCAGTATGGTGGGGGTAAAACCTAACATCCTACAGGTAACTTCCTGTTAGTCCAGTATGGTGGGGGTAAAAGCTAACGTCCTACAGGTAACTTCCTGTTATTTCAGTATGGTGGGGGTAAAAGCTAACGTCCTACAGGTAACTTCCTGTTAGTCCAGTATGGTGGGGGTAAAAGCTAACATCCTACAGGTAACTTCCTGTTAGTCCAGTATGGTGGGGGAAAAAGCTAACATCCTACAGGTAACTTCCTGTTAGTCCAGTATGGTGGGGGGAAAAGCTAACATCCTACAGGTAACTTCCTGTTAGTCCAGTATGGTGGGGGTAAAAGCTAACGTCCTACAGGTAACCTCCTGTTAGTCCAGTATGGTGGGGGTAAAACCTAACCTCCTACAGGTAACAGTATGGGTAAATTTGGTGTTAGTTCTGCTCCCACTGTTCATTTCCATATCAAGAATTAAAAGACTGAATCAAAACCAAACTGCAGTAAACACAGAGTGCTGAAACTTTATATCGTAACTGTAATGGGAAACTTTCATAACTTATATTAAGAGCTCAGTCTCAGATCCAAATACAGCTCTAAATCAGTTGTTTATTAAAGGCTGGAGCACTCAGAAGGGAACGCAGTTAAGCCTTAAGATTAAAGACTTAGTGTGTTAGTATTTAGTGCAGAACAAACATTTGGTGCCTAAAGTGCCTAATTAGTGTGAGAAAGACTTCTCCATTAGATAAAGTCTAGTTCTAATGAAATCATTTCTAACTTTCTGCAATTCACTAAACATTTTAAATCAAAGCGTCTATTAAACGGATAACAGTGGAATTTTTTACCTTAAAAACACAATAAATAAATTTTTAAAAATGTGTGAAATTACTCTAAAGTAATAAACATCACAGAGTGACATAGGATTATATTATTAATATTATTAATGGTGAATATTAATAAGAAAGCAGCATCTGGGATCCACATGAGCTTTCTTCTTTGACACTGGACGCCAGCCAGTCTGTTACACAGTTGTAACTCATTTCAGCGTAGAATTGAGCTGGAGCATTATGTGATTATTACTAGTGATAGCTTGGCAGATGTTTCTGCAGATTTGACCTTCTCTGGCCATCTGCGGTTCTACTGAAGCTTCTGTGTCTGAGAGGAACTGACATTTTAACATTTAACTGAACATCCCAGCTACATGCAGGCAGCGTAGCGCTCTCCTGAGTCACAGACTGACATTTTAACTCAATGAAACCAAAAAAAACGTTAATAAAAACATCTGATCTAATGTTTTTAACACGTTTAACACGTGCGTCCAACTTTCTCATTAAATAACCGACTAACTCTCATTAACTAGCTGATTACTTGCAGTACCTCATATCTTACTAACTAGCTACAGTAGCTGACTACCTAGCGCACTGATGCTTTATAATATATAATGCTTTATAACAGCCTTATGCTATACTTATGAATGCAGCTACTATTTTATAGTTGTATTTAATTATGTATTCCTTATGAATATGTTCTGTGAAATTACTTCAAATATACTGCCACCCGGGGGCACGGTGGCTTAGTGGTTAGCACGTTTGCCTCACACCTCCAGGGTCGGTGTTCAATTCCTGCCTCCGCCTTGTGTGTGTGGAGTTTGCATGTTCTCCCCGTGCCTCGGGGGTTTCCTCCGGGCACTCCGGTTTCCTCCCCCCGTCCAAAGACATGCATGGTAGGTTGATTGGCATCTCTGGAAAATTGTCCCTAGTGTGTGATTGCGTGAGTGAATGAGAGTGTGTGTGTGTGTGCCCTGTGATGGGTTGGCACTCCGTCCAGGGTGTATCCTGCCTTGATGCCCGATGACGCCTGAGATAGGCACAGGCTCCCCGTGACCCGAGGTAGTTCGGATAAGCGGTAGAAGATGAATGAATGAATGAATGAATACTGCCTCCCAATTTCGACAAGTATTTAACAAGCAGAACGGAGTTTTTCTTGCTGAAGTGTGAGGTCGGGTTTGTGCACGAATGTAAAACTGGAATAAAAAGAATGCAATAAACAGGAAACAGTTAGTTTAGAGAGGATGTAGAGTTTAATTCACGGTTACTGTCAGCGCCAGTGTATGATTGCAGGATTAAAAATAAAAAAACACACATATGTTTCTATAATAAGAGCATAGTAAGGATTTTAGTGGTGTAAGAACTGTCTGGAATATGGAACAGAAACATGGAGATTATTATTCCTACTCACGGTTATTAAAAGTCGATATATAAAGTACAGAAATGGAGCTCATTAGAAGTAAAAATAGGGGAAACTGATATGAAATGAAGTCTGAGCTACGTCTAGTAAGGACACCGATGAATGTATGGCATCATTTTATCCTCCTGTGTGTAAATGGGATTCGAGTAGAGAAGTAAAAACTTTCAATCCTTCAGCTTTGTGAACCGATTACAGAGATGATCAGATGCTCCTACATTGGAGAGCTGAAAAAATCCCTTTCATCAGATGTTTTGGAGAGACATGTAGCAGAAAAAATCCCATCAGCACAGAGATGAATACTGTAGCTAATCAGACGGTGAGACGGTGGTAAGATGTTCGGCAGGTGTGTTCATCAGTAACGCTTTACCTGAGCACTGTGCCATAAGACTGCGATAAACATGTCATAAACATGTCACAGAATACATCATGTATGCTAATGGGTTTGTAAGGAGCTCTCATCTCATCTCATCTCATCTCTTCTCTTCTCATCTCATCTCATCTCATCTCATCTCTTCTCTTCTCATCTCATCTCATCTCTTCTCTTCTCATCTCAACTCATCACAGCGCTCGAGTTTGTTGCTTTCTAGTTCTGCTTTTGTGTGCTAATTAGCAGTTAGAGTTTAATGCTATGTCATCAGTCATGGCATGTATATGACCTGTCGATGTCATGAGATCAGACTAGCGAGCAGTGTAGTAAAGTTAGATTGCTAGCATGAATGCTTAGCGCATCAATCAGACTTTTTGGGCTTGATTAGTTCGCTTCTGCTTCTAGTCGGAATGAATAAACACAAGACTAAGGTGTTATTACATAAACAAATGTACCGAAACTCCTCCCACTAAACACAGTAGAAATAACTCTAGATATGAACAATAGCACCGTAAAACAGCGGAAGAACATGGCAGGCAGGCGTTCCCTTGTTCCAATGATTTATCACATCTGTGCAGAAGGATGCACTGGGCGTTCAGTCTGGAATGGACTGGAATGTTTCCTCCTCATCTTCATCTCCTTCATCAGGAATTTGCAGGTTTAGATGTTCCAGCCCAGTCCTATGTGAGTGGCTAGCAGGTAGCACATACCTACAGTACACGTCATCAACATCATTGGGAATCCCAACCTGAAAACCAGAGCATTACATCAGTAACAGTTCAGTTCAGCAGCACAGACCCTGTAAGTACTGTAACATAATCAAACCTACTGAACACCATGCAGCCAAAAGTATATCATATAGGCCCCTGGGTCCTAGTGCACCCTGGGTGAAGTGAATCCTGGGTTGTGTAGTTAGAGGTTTCACACTGCTCCTACTGTCCCTGGGGTTAACACTCAATCCTGGCTCTTTATAATCTGATGTGTCACACTGTACATTCATAAACCCTGCTGCAACCTTCTGCTTATCTCCATATTAACGTAATAAACGATCCTGATTGGATAAATCCGGCATGTTACCGCTTTAAATAACGTCTCGTCTCACGCTTTCACATCAGTGAGGAAAAAAGTTCAGGTCTGTTGTTCTGCACTCGAGCAGGTTCTGTTATCTTTCACAGCTTTATCATCTATTTTTTTGCTCTTTTTAAGTTTGTCGTTTAATCGACCAGACGTTCGCTCGTTAATATCCGACTTCCTCTAATTTCTCCCCTTCGCTACACCGCACACTTCTGCGATGTTCAGTGTTTGTCTCCTGACTCTATCTACAGGGACGTTTTAACGTGTTTAAGTGTCTCTACGTCCTGGTTTTTACCTGATATGAGACACAGAGCTTCTGATTGGGTTTCTGTTGCTAAGCGACAGGCCGTAACATTCACCGATCTGTATACATTTGTCACAGCGATGTGAAGTTAACGCTGTAAAAGTGCTTATTATAAGAGCAGAGAAAGGGGAATAAATGTGGAAGGAGATGTTTAGTAACAAGCACATTCAGGTGAATATATATAGTGTTTAAAACGATCAATTAATTAAAAAAGTTTATTGTTTTGTTCACACTTTAATTTATTTCCTTCAAGGCAGCTCTAGCATCTCTTTCAGTTAAAAAAAAAACATGATTGAAACCATTTTGTACAGAGGTGTGTGTGTGTGTGTGTGTGTGTGTGTGTGTGTGTGCCAGAGATGGGAGTAAGTCACACATGTGCAAGTCACAAGTAAGTCTCAAGTCATGAATGTCAAGTCAAAGTCAAGTCGAGTCTCTTTTTAATTTTTGTCAAGCAAGTCTCAAGTCTCAAATTTCGAGTCAAGTGTCATAACGAGTCATAACGAGTCAAGTCATATGACTCAAGTCCCCAATCTCTGGTGTTTGCCAACGAATCTATTTTGTGGATGTTGCACAAGATTAAATGTAACAAAAAAACTGATAAAAACTGGTGTTTGTCAGTAGAAATCTAAACTTAAACACACGCTGTTGATTATTTTTCTATAACAACATCCACAAATGTTCCAGTACTGATGAGATGTCACTTCTGAAAGAGTTTCACTTCAGGTTGAAGGTAAATAAATGATTAAAGCCTGCGTGAAGGTCTGTGAGAAAGCCGGTCCTGATAATTACATCAAGGTTGCGTAATGGCTGCTTTCAGTCATTGTCCCTTAACGTCTTTCTGTTCCATAGTTCAGCACAGAGCGAGTGCTAACTTCCACACGCAGGAGCGTAATTACTGATAAAGAGCACAGAGCTCGGCGCCGATGACCGAAGTATCAGAATCCTAAAGAGGAAAATCACTACAGTTCCACTGAAACTTCAGAGACTACAGTTCACCATCATCCTGAGCTTCAATCTTAATGGAATTATGGGACGTTAATCAGTAAAAAGAAGTGAATAATGTTGTATCTGTGAGTCTGATCTAAAATGAGTCAGGACTCTGTTGTTCTTTCACTCTGAGTCATGTGTTTTTTCCTCTGTTGATAATCAATAAAGTTAAATTTCACACTCAGAGCATCTCAGAGAGCGGAAATGGGTTTAATATCAACATTTACTCTGAAGATACAAACATTTCTGTGGAAAAATAATCTTAAGTATGAAATTATCACCTTTAGTGTTGTGGATAAAAACAGAAATAGTGATGAAACTCTATAAACTCTTAAAGTCCTGAGTGTCTACTTTCATATGAGCTTCATATTAACACCACAGTGGTGTGAGACATGAGGAAGACGTTCAGTTATCAACATGGACACGAGACACAACAGGAGGAAACCATTTTTTGGCCATCTGATCTAGAGTAAAGCAAACGAACAACATTTCCTCTCACAAACGTTCTAATTTAGCAGAAAATGCACTCAGCTAGCAAGCGTCTCACATGCAGACTGTAATGTTCTGGATTATATGTTTAACCACAGAGTGACTGACGCCAAAGCTATTAACACTAACATGAATTTGATATTGATCAGAGTTTAGAGACGCCTCAATAACTGAGCAAAAAAACACATCGCATTACACTGACAATCAAAAAAAGTGCGATTGAACAATAGAAACCATTCTGTTTTATCTGCAGCGTAATTAATTTGGTTTGTTGCACAACGTGACGTTAACGAGACGCCCATCAGCAGAAGCGTCAATATTACAGACAGCATTCGACAGTTAAACTGAAATGAAATTTAATGGAATTAATGTCCGGTTGCGAAATGAGCTGCCGATCATCTTTCAGAGTAAAGGGGGCGGAGCTTTGTATAATATCTGAGAACGTGAATTTAAACGTAAGGTTTTTGGGCTCTTCTGACAACAACGTTTATGAGGGTGTGGCCCTAAAACAAACTACGCCCTAATTAACATCAGATCATTTCTGGTCGCTAAATATTCTGAATGAAATATCTTTAAAATATTCTGGAGAGACAGTTGGAGTTTGTGTATAAAAATAATTTAGCAGTGTATCGTACCATTCGAGATGGATCATGGACCACATGATCTCTAGCATTTACAATCCCATTAGTCTCTCTGTATTTGTCATGATCCTGATGTGGACACGCCCACCCACGTCCAATCACTAACACTCACCAGAATCTTCAGCTCATGAGTCACCTCCAGTTTGTTGATTATTCAGAGCAATTTTATTTGTATTTGTTAGCCTGGTTTTTCACATGGTGTGTTTCCGGTTCTCAGCTCTGACCTACACTAGCCTGTTACCTACACTAGCCTGTTACCTACACTAGCCTGTTACCTACACTGACCTACACTAGCCTGTTACCTACACTGAACTACACTAGCCTGTTACCCACACTAGCCTGTTACCTACACTAGCCTGTTACCTACACTGAACTACACTAGCCTGTTACCTACACTGAACTACACTAGCCTGTTACCTACACTGAACTACACTAGCCTGTTACCTACACTGAACTACACTAGCCTGTTACCTACACTGAACTACACTAGCCTGTTACCTACACTGAACTACACTAGCCTGTTACCTACACTAGCCTGTTACCTACACTGACCTACACTAGCCTGTTACAGTACCTACACTGACCTACACTAGCCTGTTACCTACACTGACCTACACTAGCCTGTTACCTACACTGACCTACACTAGCCTGTTACCTACACTGACCTACACTAGCCTGTTACCTACACTGAACTACACTAGCCTGTTACCTACACTGAACTACACTAGCCTGTTACCTACACTAGCCTGTTACCTACACTGACCTACACTAGCCTGTTACAGTACCTACACTGACCTACACTAGCCTGTTACCTACACAGACCTACACTAGCCTGTTACCTACACTAGCCTGTTACCTACACTAGTCTGTTACCTACACTGACCTAAACTACCCTGTTACCTACACTAGCCTGTTACCTACACTGACCTACATTAGCCTGTTACCTACACTGACCTACACTAGCCTGTTACCTAAACTGACCTACACTAGCCTGTTACCTACACTGACCTACACTAGCCTGTTACCTACACTGACCTACATTAGCCTGTTACCTACACTGACCTACACTAGCCTGTTACCTAAACTGACCTACACTAGCCTGTTACCTACACTAGCCTGTTACCTACACTAGCCTGTTACCTACACTGACCTACACTAGCCTGTTACCTACACTAGCCTGTTACCTACACTGACCTACACTAGCCTGTTACCTACACTGACCTACACTAGCCTGTTACCTACACTAGCCTGTTACCTACACTGACCTACACTAGCCTGTTACCTACACTGACCTACACTAGCCTGTTACCTACACTGACCTACACTAGCCTGTTACCCACACTAGCCTGTTACCTACACTGACCTACACTAGCCTGTTACCTACACTGACCTACACTAGCCTGTTACCCACACTAGCCTGTTACCTAAACTGACCTACACTAGCCTGTTACCTACACTGACCTACACTAGCCTGTTACCTACACTGACCTACACTAGCCTGTTACCTACACTGACCTACACTAGCCTGTTACCTACACTGACCTACACTAGCCTGTTACCTAAACTGACCTACACTAGCCTGTTACCTACACTAGCCTGTTACGCTTCAGCATGATCCATCTTGATAGTATGGATGTAGAACATGAACATTAGATGATATAGTGCTGCGATGCGACAGTGATTTATTTTGCTGTTGTTTTTTTTTTCAGATCCAACTTCACTGAGTTCTATCACCGAGCTGAGAGTTCATTCAACAGACGTTATGTTTACGGTGTAGCCATGACAGAGACAGATCGCCATCGTTCGTCATTTCCCCGAGTCGTTCCCTCAGCCTCACGAACCTCTTTCCATTTCACTCCATGAAATTTTCATGAAGTCTGTTTTGTTTACATGAGTTACTAATATAAAGTGCAGCTCCACGGCCTGAATGTGAAGCAGCATACAGCTGAATGGAGTTTAAAGTATAAAGAGTAATGGAGTTGGTGAAAGTGCGCTGCACTCAGAGACCGAAGGAACTGGACATCAATTTAGCTGCAGAAAACAGATTCCCAGAAGGAGGTTGGAGAAGATAAGACAGAAGATGAAGGGAAGAGGAGGAAAAAAAGGAAAAGCAGCTGGATTACTACAGTAAATAGAGAGAATGGAGTGAGAGGCTGAGTGCTGGAGAGTGTATACACTGAAACAGGATGTGGACAGAGAGAGAGAGAGAGAGAGAGAGAAGCCTTGAGGTTTTATACCAAGTCTGATCTCTCACACAACTTGGAGAAATTCTGGTGTTTTATTCTGAATGATGCATCAGTGCTCAGTTGTGTCTCTGATGGACGAGGGTTGGTGAAATTGTTCAGGAACAGTTTGAGGAACATGATAAAGAGCTCATGGTGTTACCTCCTAATTCAGCAAATCTCAATCCGATCGAGCATCTGTGGGATGTTCTGGAAATACAAGTCTAATCCATGGATGCTCCACCTCACAGCTTACAGAACTGCTGCTGATGACTGCTGAAGCCCTGAGGAGGCCATGTCTCAGATTCTGGTTTTAATGTTGTGGCTGAACAATGTTTAGTTGTTAGATTACATCACTGATGGACATAACCATCACTGTCATGTTCCAGTGGCTTCCTCCTGTTCTCCAAAACACCACCATGAGCAGCTGAGGGTCAAGAAGCCAGAATAAAGAATGAAAAAAGTTCTTCTTGTTGTAGTTATGGACCATCAGGACGAGTCTGATTGAGTTTCAGGGGCAATAACTAACCCCGATGTGAAATCTGAACAAATCTCAGTGATGTCTGAATTCTGATTGGTTTGAGAAGGAACGTTGCGCTAACCCTCAGCTAACTCGCCCCTTAAAGACTTCCTTTGTTCCAGTTTTTGCCTTCCTTCCTC
>NC_083463.1:2067960-2085460 GCF_030014155.1 Tachysurus vachellii
TAAACATTGTCTTTGCTTGAAATGCCATTTTTGTTCTGCTTCTTTTTTGTTTATGAGATGTAAATTATTTTATTATTAATTAAAAGCCTGTCACAGACACAAGGACGAGAAAACGGAAAGAAGCGTCACTAAGAAGCTCAGTGCTAAAACGAATGCGACACCTGGGTTCTGATACATTCATCCATCTGTTCATCCATCGATCCAACCATCCATCGATCCCTACATTTATCTTCTGTTCAAGAATCCAAATGTCTGTCTGTTTGTCCATCCATCCATCCATCCATCCATCCACCCAGCCATCATTTCAGCATCCAGCCACCTATACATCCATTTATCTGTCCATCCATCTATCCATATGCTTCCAAACTCCATCCATCCATAGACCCTCCCACTTATCCAGCCAGGATTGATCACAACACGGATCATTTAGCGGCTTTAGTCAGGATGAACTCAGATTGCAGACTTAAGCATTTGAACACATGCCTGTAATGTTTTTCACCCATAAATAAAGTGTATTTTTCTTTTTATAGTTATAATAATAAATCTAATCTACCAGCTGCTGTTTATCAGAACATGTCTGTGCTCCTTCTACAAACAATTACTATTTTTAAAGATAATAAATATTATTTCAGTGTTTGTGAATGACCTGTGTTTATTTACTGTATATCCCACATCATCGCTACTTCCTGAACAGTACCTGGTTCCTCTCCGATCCGTCACAAAGCTTCCCAATTACACAGCAAAGTCCCAGTTTATTTATCAGACCTCGAGCTGGTGTCATGGTCTGTTTCTGAGGCACTACATTAGTTCCAAAAGCTTACAGTCGAAACTCCGCCCATAAGTACGGCCTTGGTTCTCTGTAATTGAGGGTTGATGATGAATGAGCAATTATCTCAGCATCTGCTGCCTCCATTTTTGTTTTTCCAAGTACTGCTAAATAAAGAATACAAAAAAAATCCCTTAGGAAGTCTCATCTATTCAGCCACCACCACAGCCACTATCACAACCATCACCACCACCACAACCACCACCACAGCCATCACCACCACCACAACCACTATCACAACCATCACCACCACCACAGCCACCATCACAACCATCACCACCACCACAACCATTATCACAACCACTATCACAACCATCACCACCACCACAACCACCATCACAACCATCACCACCACCACAACCACCATCACAACCATCACCACCACCACCACAACCACTATCACAACCATCACCACAACCACAACCATCACCAACATCACAACCATCACCACAACCACAACCACATTCACAAACACAACCATCACCACAACCACTATCACAACCATCACCACAACCACTATCACAACCATCACCACAACAACCACAACCACTATCACAACCAACACCACAACCACTATCACAACCATCACCACAACCACAACCACCACCACAACCACTATCACAACCATCACCACAACCATTACCACAACCACCATCACAACCATCACCACAACTATCACCACAACCACCATCACAACCACCACCATTGCAATCACAACCATCACCACAACCACCATCACAGCCACCATCACAACCATCACCACAACCACCATCACAGCCACCATCACAACCATCACCACAACCACCATCACAGCCACCATCACAACCATCATCACAACTATCACCACAACCACCATCACAACCACCACCATTGCAATCACAACCATCACCACAACCACCATCACAGCCACCATCACAACCATCACCACAACCACCATCACAACCACCACCACCACAACCACCACAATTACAACAATCACAACCACCACCACAACCACCACATTACAACCACTACCATCACAATCACCACCACAACCATTACCACAACCACCATCACAACCATCACCACAACTATCACCACAACCACCATCACAACCACCACCATTGCAATCACAACCATCACAACCACCACCATTACAACCACCATCATAACCACCACAACCACCATTACAACCATCACCACAACCACCACCACCATCACAACCACCACCACCAACATCACAACCATCAACACAACCCCCATCACAACCATCACCACATCCACAACCACCGCCAACATCACAACCATCACCACATTCACAACCACCACCACATTCACAATCACCACCACCATGACAACCATCACCACAACCACCTCCACAACCACAACCACCTCCACCACGATCGCAAAAACCACCATCACAACCACCACAACCACCACCACCACGATCGCAACAACCACCATCACAACCACCACAACCATCACCACAACCACCACCCAGCTTGTGAAGGAATACTTCTCCATGAGGTTATTCATAGTCACAATTCATCAATAACAAAATGAACCTGAATGTGTGTTTGTCACATTAGATTGTCTTCATGTTTATTCCAGCTTACTGAGCTACTTTCCAGAGGAAGGGCCAGAAGGCTTCTCAAGTATAAGTACACTGTGTAGCACGAGAACAAGGTTGCTAAGTTGTGTTTGATGAGTACAAAATCCCCCAATAACTGAGAGTTAAAATATTAAGGACGTAGTCTTGTGTTTTAAAGAGTATGTCTGATAACCATTAAAAGATTAAAGAGAACTAAATGAAATAATAACCATCAGAAACATGAATGTGGATAATCCAGGAATCAGAAGCTGAAGATAAATAAAGCAGACCTGTGTGTCTTCACACTGGGCCACTGAGGAACTGAGCACTTACTTCAGAACCACATCCATTAACCTCCACAGCTCTGACATACAGATGTTGTGTGCAGTAACGCTGCTGTTCTCAGTGTGTTCACGTGAACTCTGACTTCTGTCTGAACTCTCCAGACCCTGTTACGCATCAGAGCTTTGTTTATTTTCCTCCAGGTCAACACTCTGAGGTGAAAAGCGCATCGACACGAGGACAAAAACTGCAACAATCCACAGCCCAGGATCTGAAACTCAGTCACAGGGACAGTTCTGGAGAACTAATTAGAAGACCAAGATCGAGATCCTACAGGAGACATGAGGAGCTGACGGGTCGTGACTGTTAATTGTTTGTGGTAATTAATAATAATAAAACAGACAAGATCCAGTTCTGTTCTCCATCTGTCTACAGCTTGTCACAGAGCTTCACCGAAACGTTAGAGCTTTTAGTCAGTCACAAGTGCAGCTGGGAATCCAAACACTGGCTAAAAAAAGATGCTAATTAGCCATAGTGTTGATCTAAAGTCAATTAAATGAGAGCTTATTGGAAAATACATTACAGAGGGCATTTTCCAACCTAGAGGAAAAAAACAACTAAATTTTACTCCTTTATCGGTTCTAACTGCTGATCATCTCTATGTAGCTCTCTATTGAAATATTTTTCCTTTTCATTTATTTTCATTCTATCGCTTATCCAAACTGCCTCGGGTCACGGGGAGCCTGTGCCTATCTCAGGCGTCATAGGGCATCAAGGCAGGATACACCCTGGACGGAGTGCCAACCCATCGCAGGGCACACACACACACTCTCATTCACTCAGACAATCACACACTACAGACAATTTTTCCAGAGATGCCAATCAACCTACCATGCATGTCTTTGGACCGGGGGAGGAAACCGGAGTACCCGGAGGAAACCCCCGAGGCACAGGGAGAACATGCACATTAGATCTTTTATTTTATTTTGTTTTTCTGGAGCCTAAACAATTTCAGCTGATTTCACTTTCACCAAAATGTGATTAAGATAAATTTTAACTAAAATTATCCCCAAGAGATTGTCAATGATCGCGGGATAAAAGCGGACCCAAACGCAGGACAGCTTAACAAAAACGGGGTTTAATAACTTAAAAAACCACGAAACAGGACACAGACAAAACCAGACATAAAGACAAGGATTCCGCACTGCACAATGCAACGCGGCTCAACTAAATAATACAAATAATCAATAAACATGAGGGACAGGTGTGCAGAGGCGGGGCGGAAAAGACAAGGGCGGGGCAGACACGTGAACATGAAACATAAACAAAAGGCACATGGCCAAAGTCCAGGCAGAGACCTGACAGAGATAGCTGTTTTTTCTTTGAAGCATGAGCTTTACTGATGAGATCGAGAGTGAATCACATGTTCAGCTGATGATGACGATGAAGAAGAGTTTGCTTTTGTTTTTTCGAGATTAAAACGCCTTCTGATTGACGTCTCCAACTTCCCAACACGATGCCCTGGAAGATTTTACAGATCGGACACTTCACTTAATAAACAAATATAAAACATACAGAGAGTAAATGTTGTTATGGTTACGTATGTTTTCGACGTGGAAACAAATGAGTCAGGTGAATGAATCATATTGTGAACGAAAATGAATCCTGTGAAAGAATCAGTTGCAAAAGTAATTAATTGTAAAATAGTCACATTTGAAAATAATGAATCATGCACAAGAATCAAATGTAAAAAATGAGTCATGTTTAAGAATCAAATAAAAAAATAGTAATCATGGGGGGAATCAAATGTGAAAGGGGATCATGTAAAATAATCAAATGTGATAATAATTGTAAAAAAGTCCCATTTGAAAATAATTAATCATGCAAAAGAATCAAACGTGAAAATAGTTATCATGGGAGAAAATCAAATGTAAACGTGAATAATTCATGTGAAAGAATTAAATCTGAAAATAAACGAATCATGTAAAAGAATCACGTGAGAAACTCAATACAGTTTAAGGTTTTTAACAGACTACACTTTCAGAAAGTGAGCACAGAGGGCACAAGCTTGTGCATAGAGGTTTATATATACATACAGTCTTCCTCAGTGTAAACCTGATTAAACACACCAACAACACGACTCCCAGCTGACCAACTGAGGACATGCATATCGTCGCTGTCAGACGGAATCCTCGTATCTCCAAAACCGTTATTTTCCGTATGTCAGGACATTAAAAAAACGCCGTACCTTATCTGCAGTGCACAGGGTTTAGTCCGCGTTGCAGTGGATTGTCTTGCGCTAAATTCCTGTCCTCAGAAGAGCACCAGAACTAGCGGGGGTCAAGATTTTTTTTCTTTGAGCCCAGTGTTTTGAAGACATTTACCTCAGAAGACGTGTTGATTCGTTGCGACTCTTCTTGAGGAGAAATATGCCGTGAAGCTCTCCCACGGAGTGAGGAAGAGGTGGACAGTTGAAGTGTCCAATGGAGTTATGAGATTTGCGCTCAAGCTATTTTCAAGACTTTAGATTGGTTAATAACTTGTAAAAATAACAGACCCACGTGGGGACTGACCAATAGCATCGATATGTGAAAAAATATGAAACTGACCAAATTTGGACATACGAGGTTTCCGCCCGACAACATGTACGACATGTAGTTAGCACATAATTAGCTCTGCCACATTTACCCATGATCCCCTTCTCTCTGTCATCATGCAAATAAGCGTAAACTCAGGGGTAATAATTAACTCAGAGGTAATAATAATTAACAGCTTAACACTGTTTATTTTGGTTAGATCTTAAAATGTACAGCAGAAAACAGTGGGATTATTTTTAGTAGGAAAAAAACTATATGGATCAGTGGATCAAATACATGATGTTGCCTTTTCTTAAACAATGGAAAAATCACACTGCCATTTTTGTTGATTATCTTACCATAACAGCACCACACACACACACACACACACACACACGCACACACACTTTAAATATTCCCATAATTACATAGTTATTACTCAGGTTAGTTGAGCCTTCTAATTCAACACACAAGGAATCAACCACACACACAAACACACACAAACACACACACACACACAAACACACACACATACACACACAGAGAGACACACACACACATACATATACCCACACACACACAGAGAGACATACACACGTACATACACGCACACGCACACACAAACACACACACACACACTTTAAATATTCCCATAATTACATAGTTATTACTCAGGTTAGTTGAGTCTTCCTTCTAATTCAACACACAAGGAATCAACCACACACACACACACACGCACACACACACAGAGACACACACATGCGCACATATACACACACACAAACGCACACACACAAACACACACAAACACACACAAACGCACACACACAAACACACACAAACACACACAAACAAACACACACAAACACACACAAACACACACACTCACTTTAAATATTCCCATAATTACGTAGTTATTACTCAGGTTAGTTGAGTCTTCCTTATAATTCAACACAAGGAATCAAGCACACACACACACACACATGCACAAACACACACACACACGCACATACACACACACAAACACACACACACTCCCATCGTGGGATTTCTACAGCTCAATCAGACAGGCATTCAGATTCTCCTTTTCACTATTGACCACTGCTGTGCTTCCAGCTGGGAAAGCGCCAGACTCCGGGAAGCTTCAGCTTTAACTCGGAACGCACTTTCATCAAGCAGGTGGCAGCTCGCAGGGAGCCAAAAAAAAAAACAACAAAACAAAAAAAATGAAATGGTGAATATCTCTGCCAGCCTCTCAGCAACACTTTCTCAAGGGCTAATCAGTGGGTTGATTAGATTTTTTTTTCCTAAACATTTAAATGTATCTGTTGATCTGGAGTCGAACACGGAGTACATGCACACGAGTCACGCTCTGAACCCAGATCTGTCACTCCCCAAATTACAGACAGATGGAGAAGCTTTTTATTTCTAGTTTTCCGGATTATATCTTGAGTTTGAGATGATTGGAATGAAATTCATCAGCATCGTGATTTTCCTCTGATTCGCTACAGATCCTGTACCACTAACAATCAGTGGGAACGAAATGTACGAGCAGGTTCTGTTTAAAATCTATAACATGTCAGCTTCTGAAACGAATCAAATGTGAAAGTTTTATGTGAAAGTAAACGAATCACGTGAAGATTGAAAAAATAATGAATCATGATAGAATCGCAAGTGAAAATAGTGAATCATGTGACTGAATCAATTGAAGAATCATGGGGAAAATGAGTCATGTGAAAGAATCAAATGTGAAATTGTAAAATCACGTGTGAAATTAGTGAACCTTGAATGAATCAAATGAAGAATGGAATGTGAAAAATGAGCTGTGTGAAAGAATCAAATGTGAAAAATGAGTCATGTGAAAGAGTCAACTGTAAAATCACCTGTGAAAATAGTGACTCTTGAAAGAACCAAATGAAAAATCGAATGTGAAAAATGAGTTATGTGAAAGAATCAAATGTGAAAAATGAGTCATGTGAAAGAATCAAATGTAAAAAATTAATACAATGTGGACTGGTAATTCTTTAAAATGTGCATTGTAAATCTAAATAAATCTTTTTACATCGTATCACAGAATATACTCAATGTTTAAATGTCATTACCTGAAGAATTCCATGAAGGAAAATCCGTATCCGTGTTGTTCTGCGATTCCAGCACATACCACGTTCGCTGACGCACCGATCAGCGTCCCATTACCTGTAAAAATAAAATACAAACATAAACACAATTCTAATGACTTTTTGTTCTCAAGTGAAAACAGGAACTTTCTTTCTAACTTGAAAATGATTTACAACTCATAAGATGTCTGAATAAAGCTAATAATAAACATACTGTATAAAATATGCAATTAACTTGTGGGCGTGGCTTGAGTTACTGTTATCAACCTGAAGCTGATTATTTTCTTCTTTCCAGAGTGTTTTTGCACTGGAGACTCCTTCCCTACGTGATACAGAAACTGCACATCTGCTGGACATGTACACGGCACTGATCCGATACACAGGAACGGATCTTGGATTTAGATTTGTACAAAATCTGATTTTATTTATTTATTTATTTATTTTGCAGCTGTTTGATGAATTGATGAATTGGAAGGGGTCACGGTGGCTTAGTGGTTATCACGTTCGCCTCACACCTCCAGGGTTGGGGGTTCGATTCCCGCCTCCACCTTGTGTGTGTGGAGTTTGCATGTTCTCCCCGTGCCTCGGGGGTTTCCTCCGGGTACTCCAGTTTCCTCCCCCGGTCCAAAGACATGCATGGTAGGTTGATTGGCATCTCTGGAAAATTGTCCATAGTGTGTGATTGCGTGAGTGAATGAGAGTGTGTGTGTGTGCCCTGTGATGGGTTGGCACTCCGTCCAGAGTGTATCCTGCCTTGAGGCCCGATGACGCCTGAGATAGGCACAGGCTCCCCGTGACCCGAGGTAGTTCGGATAAGTGGTAGAAGATGAGTGAGAGAATAAATGATGAATTGGACTTTCTTTCTTGCTATATTGACACTTTAATCTTTATTACACTTTGTTATATTTCTATCAGCCTGTGTTCTTTATTCAACAACATTTTTCCATCATGTTTTTTTGGTTTTCTAGTATATCTGCAACAGGAACCACAGCGTGTGTGATTTTTGTAGAAAAAAGTAATTAAAAATAAACGTTTTTTGGGGGAGATGTATATATCTCCTGGGTATCGGTATCAGCTGCTTTTCATGGTTAGAATATCATCTCTAGCTGTTGCTATGGAAACGATAATGTATTATAGCGAGTGCATGAGACACTGTTACAGAAAATGAATCAACACCTTCTGATCAATCAGAGCCCAGAACACTGAGCACGAGTCCTTTGCTAATTTTACTGCAATCTTTTCCAAAGTGAAGCACTGAGGAGGATAAAATGTAAGTTAAATGTCGTCTGGTTGATGCAGCTACAGCGAGGTGCTCCTGTCTCCACTTCAGACACGATTGCTTTCTGATGAAGACGAGACGTTGTTTCTGCGTCTATACCTGCGGGCCACGGAGCTATTTTGGAAATAAATAAGAAATAGACCGAGCTCCATTTGTTATTCACAGAAATGAGGGAGTGGAAAATCCTCGCTCTCTCAGGCTCTGGGTCAATCAGGCAATCAGATGTGTGTTGATCTGAAGAGTGACATCACACCAAACAACAGATTTTACATTGGGAACGTAAATAGATCTAAATCTAAAAGTACTGAATCATGAAAGAATCACATGTAAAAAAAAAATGAATCATGTGGAAGAATCATATTGTGAAAATTCTTGAAACAATAACGTCAAAATAAATAAACCATGTAAAAAAAGTTTGTGAAAATAAATGGCTTCATTTTAATAATCAAACGAAAATTTAACTTGATTATAGTGAATTATGTGAAAATGTGTGAATGAATCAAATTAAATAAATTGTGTAAAATTTCTGTGAAAAAATTAAAATTCAAAATTACTTTTTGAATTTTTTTTACAAAAAAGTATTACAAAAATACTTTAATTTCATCTCCAAACAGGAATATACATTTTTTCTATAAAAATGTTAAGAATCCTTTTTTTAATGTCCAAATTCCATGCGAATCATGTGAATATTTCACGAGAGAAGTCTGCGTGACTTTTCCTTTGGGGCGAATCGGAGGTGGAACATCGGGACCTGATAATCACGCTCTGTAAGGATGTGCTTTTTTTCGGTGGTGTAGAAACCCAGCTCAATACGACATGTTCACACAACAGAACCAGACTCCTCTGTCACAGCATCACCTCGATCAATAACACACCTCCTCTTATTAGACCAGAGTGCTGTCACACACACACACACACACACACACACACACACACACTATTCTTCCTCGCAGCACACAACCAGGGTGTTCTGACTCGACCTTGAGTCACACGGCACACTTTCAACAGAATTAGCACAAAATAAACAGTCCTCCATCTTACGAACTCTGCACTACATCGTGAGTAAGAGCTAAGACCAGCACACCCCGTTGTACAGAACACTAATAGAGCTTCATAGAGCTGTAACGAATCATAACAGAGCTTTATAGGGCATAACTGCTCACAAATCATTACCTACTGTATTATAAACATGTTATAATGACTTATAAAAAGTGTTAATAAATCTGCCATCAAACAACACAAGAAATTCAGATAAGATTTTCAAGATTTTAAAATGATTTTTTTTCCTTCAGTATAAGATGAAGATAAGATAAGATACTTGGAAAAGTAACTCACCTCCTAAACACGCTCCCATGGCCAGAGCGAATATGAGCGGTTTGACCGGCAGGTTCACGTCGTCGTCCTGGCTCAGGTTGATCAGCACTGGAATCTGTCACGTTAAACAGACAAACAACAAATCAATCGATTCTCAAGGCTACAGACGACGACACCGAACCTGAATACGAACTTTAACGCTACATGCTTCATTTAAGCTCTTCATTAAAACGTTGTCTTTTCATTTAAGCTTTATTTTTTCTCACTTTAAGGCTTTCTGGCTTCCAAGAACCTGGTTGTTAACAGATTGAGTCATATTGCTGTACAGCACGGCTCAGGGGAGGACAGAAAATCAATAAAAAGCAGCATTGCGTTTATCTATTTTTATTCATCCTAACAGACACACTGCATGAATCACAACATCAGGAAAATTGGATGCAAATGAAAATATGACTGGTTTACGAGCACGTACGGTAACGGCGTCTCAGGCGAGACGTACCTGTCTCAGCTCCAATTCACATACTGCGGCGCTGATTTACTAAAGATAGCACCGGCAACAACAGCTCTTTACCATCAGCAAAATAGCACGTGAAGTCATTTTACAACCAAATCCACTGCAGTCTTGAGTCTATGTAAGTAATTTGATTTACGTTCCTACGATTGATTCTCTGAGCAGAAAATATTAAGATTTTAATAAATATAAAGTTTATCAGGATTGTGCACTATAATATCTGTAATGACGGGTCGTGAGAATGAGGATCCATTTGCAGCTTTTAATAGACAAACTCATAAACAACAGGCAGGGTTCGGTAACGACAAACACAGCAGAGTAGGCTAGGCAAAGACGTGGTCAGGATAACAGGCAAAAGGTCGGGGCAGGCAGAAAACAGTCGTGTGGCAAAATACAGAAACAGATCAAAAACCAGAAACAGGAAACACTAGAAACGCTCAGAATGACAGCCGCAGCAAATCAAGACTTCGCACTGGAGTCAGTTCAAGTTTGCCTTAAATAGGCGCTGGGTAATTGGCCGCAGGTGGCGGTGCAATCAGTCCCGGCATGTGGCTTATGGGAAATGTAGTCCGGAAGTGTTAGTACTCCGGGGACGGCTCCCTCTGTTGGTGTTCGGAGGACGAGATGGGTGCTTCCATCATGACAATATGAAACATAACTAGATTTGTAAAGTTTGTCGCGACAAACTTTGATGTTGGCTTTGACGATGCAAGTATTCGCAACAGATGGTGCTTTTTGGAGGCAAGTGGATATAAGGGTTAGTGTTGCTTTTGGAGGCAAGTGGACAAAAAGCTAGGTTGCCAAAACATTTAGAGGTAAGCGGAGACAAGCATGTGACATCAACCAAATAGAGCAAGTTCCTGAGCAAGTTCCCCACATCGGGCTGATTGTTTTGATATGTCACTTATCTATGTTGTGCTAGTTTTTGATTTTCATGTGACATCATGTGATGTCATCAGAATACACGTGAGGAAGTTCCCCTCATTGTGCTGAGTATTTTGATATGTCACATGTCCATGATGTAAAAAGTTTTTGATTTTGCATATTTTGGGGCGGGGCTGCGGCACAACCGGAAGGCCAGTCGGTACACCGATTTAAAAGTTTGTTTAGAGTATCACCCTAAAGGAGCTGGACGAGTTTGGTGTAGATAGTTCGAAAGCTTGCCGAGTTACTGTATAAACCTCCAAAATTTATAATGGGAGTCTATGGGAAAAAAGGCCATTTTGAGACCCGGTACCGGAAGTACCGGTACTCGGATCGCTTAGAAAAGTATCAGACCAGCGTCTACAACATATCTGAATTTGGTGCATGTGGCTTGAAAGCCCTAGGCCGCATTACATTTTATGCATTTTTGTCTAAGCTGAAATAGGAAAACAGAATGTTCTACAAAGCGACATAATTAAAAAAATAATTCATTTAAAAAGAGTTTACAAATTTTTTTATTTCATATCTTACAGAGTTTAATCACGATTAAACACTTTAATCACGATTAAACTAGAGATAATACATAAATACATAATTACATAAAGTCTCATTTGGGTTTAATTCCAGAGTTCTGAAGTCATCACAGATTTAAAAACTGCAGCTTATTTCCATATTTTGTGAATACGATGTAAACGGCACGTGACCTCGAACTCGTTTCTGTGAGTCATCAGTAACTTTGTCATTTGAGACCTGAGAATAAAATCGGTTTAATGATCATGTAAGAACTGATCACTTTTCAGTTGTGATGTGAGTCCTGATTTGGAAACCTGATTAGATCTGAACTTTTAATAAAGTGATGAGATTTAAATGATAATATTTTAGTTATACTCAGTGGTAAATTATATGGGACTCTCAGCCTTGGACTTAAGACTGGACCTTGAGAACAGCCTTGGACTCAAAGACAATTCACTGGAGACCAATTCTCACTCGTAAGGTTGTTCTTTAAAGGTGGGGTCTCCGTTGTTTGAAAGTCAATGTTGACATTTGAAATCACCAAAACAAACACGCCACTAACCCAAATGGGCCCCACCCCTGTTTTGATAGCTCCGCCCACACATACACTAGACAAGTATAACCCAAGTACAACCCAGACAAATATTATGGGAACCTGCTGGGGCAGCTGACCGAGGGTATATTTTTATCAATAAATGAACACAATGAGTAATACTACGGTAATACAAATGTGTTTTTGTAGTACTGTGTGTTGTATCGTGAAAGTTTTAGCTCTGTTTCACACGGAAGACGTTCAGTTCTCTCCAGCGCTGGAAAGCTGATCCTATATTAACACGTCCTACTTCTTACCTTATCGTAAACCTTTCTTCTCTTTCTTTCTTTGTTTTTATCCTCCGGAGACCCCACCTTTAAAAGCTAACGTTTAGTTTTAAAAGCACTAACCAAATAACTTTAGAATTTTACACAAACTAAAACAATCAGACTTTCAGGGAAGTGACTTGAGACTCTAATTAGATGTGATGAGTACGTGGGTGTGTGTCTGAAGAATTTACTTTAGAACACAACCTAAACTTTATATGAAAGACCAAAGGTTTAGAGGTTAGGGTTAGTGTTTAGGGTTAGAGTTAAAGGTTAGTGATAGGGTTCAGGTTAGTGTTTAAAGCTAGGATTAAGGGTTAGTGATTAGGGTTAGCCTCTTGCACAGGCTGTCCCTAGAACTTCCCACCCTCCCTTCTCTGGGCTGGTATGTTATGGTTAGGTCTAAGGGTCCTGTCCCAAAGGGGAGGTATTTTTAACAGTGGGTGGGGTCATGGATGTGGTTTAAGATTAAGGGTTAGTGTTTAGAGTTAGTTTAGGGGATATTTATTTTCGCCCCCAATGGAGCAGAGGAAGCACAGGCACAGACTTTCTACTTTAATTTTTTTTGTTGTATATACCACTCAGGGATTTTATACTTTAAATACGTTAAATAAATTACAAAAATAGATTAGTGAAAAATAATAAAAAATAATAAAATTTTTGTCATCTTCTGTTGTCTGTTTTTGGGTTAGAGGATCTGTTTAATAGAGAATCATTACGTGCAGATTCTAAGGAGGGTGGGCGGTGCTTCCGAAGTAGTGTGTGTTGGTGGGGGGTTTTGTGGTTGGGACTTAGTCAAAGAGTGAGGGGTGGGGAGGTTCGCTTCAGGTTTGGGGGGATTGTGATCAGGTTCATATTGGAGATTGGAATTGGTTTGGGATTTGGTTAGTGTTTAGGGTTAAAGTTTAGTGGTTAGGGTTAAAGTTTAGTGGTTAGGGTTAAAGTTTAGTAGTTAGGGTTTATAAGTTTAGTGGTTAGGGTTTATAAGTTTAGTGGTTAGGGTTTATAAGTTTCTCAAGGTTAAACAAATCTGTATTCAATAGTAAATAACCTGTCACACGACTTAACCATGAGTTAGGATTAGGGTTAGAATTAGGGTTAGGGTTAGTGTATTCTTTTTGAAGGTAAGTGACTTGACTCAAAATGACTTTGAAGGTAAGTGACTTGAGTGACCTTTTTAGACTAAGTGACTTGAGTGGCTTAAGACTCCAGACTTTTTAAAGGAGATGTGTATTAAAGGTAAATGATTTGAGGCTCAACTTGAAGCTCAGGGGTAACTGACTTTATGTGATTATGTGTTTATTTAAGAATAACAGACTCCAGTGACCTGAATTAGAAGGACAAAGTGTCATTTGGTAGATTAGAACACTACATCCTACATAGTTTCTGGTAAACTTTGAGACTTTCAGACCTACATCTGCATCATCTCTAATAATCATGTCTGTTGGATTGAATTGCTGCATAAAAACCATCATATTCCATCTTATATCCAGATATTTCCATTAGGTTGTTTAACATGCTTTTCGAAGCTAAATACAGAGCAGGCAGTAAATCAGTGTTGAAAAATGCAGCCTGGCGTTTAGGATAAAGATTCTTTACATGTAGTAAGATTATGAAGATGCACAGGACGTAATGTCCTGTAGTTACAGCTCTCGGGGCCAAGAGTTTTAAATCTATTAAATCCCATTGAAGCTTCCATAGCCAAATAGTCCCATATTCTTGAAGAGGGTTCCACCTTTGGAATAAGTCCTTGCTTTCAATTTCAGTCCAATACGTATCCCATTGTGTGTTTTCTCGGGAACGCTTTCGAAAGCCACAGCTGCGACAAGCTTGAATAAATTACACAGCACAAATCACGATTACATTTTCTACTACAGAACTCTCTCAATCCGGCTCATTCGGCCATGCCGCAGCCAGCATGGAAAGGGAGTGTCCAGAGATCCTGAACAATTGAGCTGACAAGAAAATAGCAGTTTTATCTTTTCCTGTGCAACATAAATATCTAATCAGATTCCATCTGGAAATACTGAGGAAGTTCTCAAACCTGACATGGAAACCCCATTGTACTGCTATTACACTACACACAAGAAGAAATAAACCTACATAAATATTTATAACAGGTTATTTCAACAGGCGTAACTCATTATAAAAAGGAATTGTGTCATTATTAAGGCTGTTAAATTACATCATTGTCAGGTTCAAGTTGACACAAACCTATATACATTTATAACATTCCAAAATATATTTTTATAATATAATATTATAATATTATAATATATATATTTTTTTTTTAAGAATTCAACAAACATAAGCTGTTATAAATGGAATTAGTCAGAAAACTAAATAAATATTTATCAATGCTTATTTCTCCTTATAAGCTGTCGTAAAATAGATTCATGTCAATATTAAAGGTGACATGAACATATATAAACATCTATAATACATTATTAAACATGTACAAGCTGTCCGGAAGGATATTCCAGGTCAAGTGTAAAGCACAGCATTATGATGGCCAACACCTCTTAATAACCCTTTAGAAACCTTTATGTAGGTTTATGTCAACTTGACTGGATGCTGATGAAAGCACTGACACAGTTTACACACGTTACATTAAACCTCCATAAATGTTTGTACAAGTTTACATCTCAGATGTTGTAAAGCATTAGCATGTAGATTGTTATCCTTAAATACCTTATTAGCCCTTATTTAGCTCTTATAAGTGTTTAATATCACTTAATACCACAAAAAGGGTTATATGACGTGTTATAACAAATGGGCAAATTATTTTATTATTATTATTATTATTATTATTATTATTATTAGGGCCTGAGCACCGAATGGTGCGAAGCCCTATTGTTTTTCCTCGGGAGTATGTTTTTTTTTTTTTTTTTCTTTTTTCCCACACATTGGCCAATTGGGATCCCTTAACATGCTCGAAAACTCTTGAAATTTGGCACACACGTCAGAGTCGTGCGACACTAGGATTGGACAAAGGCTGGAATACGGGCGTGGCAGGGGGGCTCTGTAGCGCCCCCTGTAATGCAAAAACAAACATTGGTGCACAGATCGGGCAATTATGTACGCACATGTACGAGAGTTGGTACGCATATAGATCTCATCGACCCGAACAACTTTCGCGCTCTAAACTATGAGCTCCGCCCAACAGGAAGTCGGCCATTTTGGATCGTTTTATAAGTGCATGCGGTGAACTTTTAAATACTCCTCCTAGGGAATTCATGCGATTGACATCAAACGTTGTGAACATGATGCCGAGACATTGCACTTGCTAAATTGCGAAGGGATTTTTGATATCTCGAACGGTGCTGCCATGGCGAGGCGACAAAGTTATGGCGAATTCAGAGAAACAGGAAGTGTCTAATATCTAAAGCAAAAAATGTCTTATTGGGATGACACGCGGTGTGTATGTTCGTCCAAGGATTCCGATCGCATCGATGTGCTTATTGTGAATCTCGGACATAGCGCCACCAACAGGCGCCAGGAAGTGTGTCAGTCACAACAGTTGCATGTGGTGAACTTTTAAATACTCCTCCTAGGGAATTCATGCGATTGACACCAAAAGTGGTGAACATGATGCCAAGACATTGCATTTGCTAAATTGCGAAGGGATTTTTGATATCTCGAACGGTGCTGCCATGGCGAGGCGACAAAGTTATGGCGAATTCAGAGAAACAGAAAGTGTCTAATATCTAAAGCAAAAAATGTCTTATTGTGATGACACGCGGTGTGTATGTTCGGCCAAGGATTCCGATCGCATCGATGTGCTTATTGTGAGTCCCGGGTATAGCGCCACCAACAGGCCCCAGGAAGTGTGTCAGTCACAAAGGTGGATTTTTTCACAGTTGCATGCAATGAACTTTTAAATACTCCTCCTAGGGGATTCATGCAATTGAGACCAGACTTGGCCAACATGGTGCAGAGATATTGCAGATGCGAAATTGCGAACGGATTTTTGATATCTCAAACACTGTTCTCATGGTAACGTGTCAAACTTTACTTTCTTTTTCAGGCATATTTAAGTCTTTTGGCGTGCTTAGATTAACTTGAAATTTGACACATACATCACATTTGTCGGCTGTTAAGTGTGGACAAAAAGGTCAGACAAAGGTGTGTCTCTTAAGTGGCTCACTAGCGCCCCCGTTTGTCTAAAATGTGGGGTTTCATTTACCTACAGTCCCCAAATGGGTCAGTAACAACATAAAATAGTCCACTGATATTTACCCACTTGATGCACTTGCCCACCGTGCATTGTTTTCTGGAAGGCACCGTATAGCGATGAACAAACGTGCGAAGGCCCGTCATCGCTGCTTGCAGCTATATTTATTATTATTATTATTCTAAGCAGTAGACGTTGAATTTCCTGTCCTTTGTCAAACCCGACGTCAGAAAACCGTGTGAAAGTAAACTCTCAGATTTATAATGTGTTCTCACACAACAGAAGGTAATTGCCCACACAGCACTGTACACACACTGATTGTGAAACTAATTAGATATCACATATTTAATCCAAACACTCTCGCCGACCTGTCAAACGACCGAAACCTGCAGAGCGACAACGCAGAAGGAGGAGTTGAGAAAAAAAAGAAAAGAAAAGAACGAATGTGTTTTTCTTCTTCCTTCATAGCTTGAAGAAAATCTGCTAAAATCAGTGTTAATCTGTTGAACTGTAAAGAGACAACAGGGCTGTGGCTTTGTTTACAAGGACACGCAAG
>NC_083463.1:2095460-2112960 GCF_030014155.1 Tachysurus vachellii
CTGGGGACTCTGTACTTATCTCAGTACTATAGTGTGGGACTCTGGAAAAGAACCTAGTGACCTAAGAGCCTGTAGTGAACACAGACTCTAGAGGAAGAGACTCGACTCGAAACAGACTGTACAGTTCAGAGCTCCGTACTTGACATAGACTAGTGTGGAATGTGCAAAAGATCTCTAGAGCTGGAAACTCTGCATTTGATTCTTGGGGCTCTGCTATAGAAAAGATCTGAATGATTTGGTAATCTGGAATGAGTATTTGAATCTATGGCTTTGGACTTTGGAGAAGACTCAGACATGATAGTTATGGACTCTGGAGTGAAAAAACCCTACATTCAAGAATTTGTAGGAGTCAAATCCAGAGCTACGAACTCTGGACTTGACACAGACTATATTTTATGCCTCTGGAACCAATTCTAGTTCTATTGATTGTGACTCCAGAGTTGTTTCAGACTTCAAAGTTTAGGTTTAGGAGTCTGAATATAATCCAGATTATGAACTTTTCTCTAGCTCTATGGTTACAGCTGTACAATGTTTTTGAGCTTTGGACTTTGGAGTGCTTTAGATGCTATTGGTTGTCACCGACTTTGCACTTAACTCAGACTCTGCAGTTTAAGACTCTAGATATGAACTGAGTTCTATAGTTTATCCAGGATCGTCTGGATCTTGCGTCTTGTCCAGTCATCTTGATCCGGAGCTGGTTTTGGACTCAACTCAGATTCAATAGCTTGAGATTCTGGAGACAACTTGGACTTGATAGCTTGGTACTTTAAGTCAGTATTAGACACTAATACTATAGACAACGACTGACCTCAGGCTGTATGGATTGGGACTACAGGACTGACATAGACTTGACAGCTAGGGAACATCCACTTAACTCAAATTCGCTGGTTCTTCTAATAATTCTACCCAATGTTTACCCAAGTCAGTTCACTTAGCTCATTATTTGTTTCCTTCTCTGAGATCCTAATAGTTTTCACTAGTAAAAAAAAATATGAACCCCATACAGACATCTCTATCTGTGCAGTTTCATCTCCATGCACCTCCTGGTCTCACCGTCTAATTCTCCAATAATACAAGGGAGTCAGGAGCCTCCGCCGTGAGACACACGGATAATGTGTCTGGTCAAGCTCGGTCACTCTAATCAAAGACTCATTACACAAGCCTCACACTTCTCTCTCATACACACATACACACACTCATGCTGGGGCTAAGACCAACACTAGCAACAAATGATCCCAATTTTCCCAACCATCCTTGGGAGAAAGAAGGGCTAAATATGCTTCCACCTTCTGTAAAATTTGATTAAACAGGTGAGTGCTGGTGATTGCAGCTGGGAAATCATTAAGCCAATGATTATAGCAAATGAGAAGCAGAGGGACAAGAGACATGCAAGAAAAGCAGTCAAGGGGACACGGCCAATGATTTATTACTCGGCCAAAGTAATTCTAGAAACTGCGGGGTCCTTTAAAAAAGATCCATGAGGACTTTCTGACCTATATCAATGTTTCGATCAATGTTCAAAGCCATTATGTTCGAATCCTAGAACAGACGGCTTATCTTTTAGAAACACCTCTAAATATGAACTCTTCTATCCATTTCATCCAAGACTGTGGGCTATAAAATAACAAGCAAACCAGCTGCTTAAAAATGTCTGTCAGCTTTCCAGAAACTGTTTAGATCAACTCTATCCCTGAACTTGTTGAAGATAAAAAGCAGCACATTTCTGTTTTTATTCCTATAACGATGCATCCGTCTTAAAAAAAAAAAGCCACACCAAGTTAACGCACCAATTTAATTTCCAAAAAAATAACAAATTCTACCAAGAAATTTGACTTGTTCCAGATGCAATGTCAATATCTCTTAATGGCAAAAAATAGTATAGTTATTCTTATATTACATCTGAGCTTATAGTCATCATCCTTAGTTACGTCGTCATCTTATTTTCTTCTCCCACTTTTGCATTTGACTTCTGAATGAATACGTTCTCTTCATTTGAACATGATAATGAGATCAGCTCCCTTCAGGGAAGCTTCCTGAGAAACTACTTTGACAGTTTGAATGCTCGGTGCTTGGGCCCCTAGGCAATTCCCTGCTTTTTCTTGTCATGTAGCTACACCTCTGCTCGTAGATAAGCCGAAAAAGGTGGCCGAGATGAATTTCGTGGGTGAACCAGGAGTCAGGGAGAAGATGACAAATAAAACTTCTGAAAAACAAGTGGCACAAAGAGAAAAACAAGCAGGAGTGCACGAGGAAAAAACAAGATGAGACAAGAACGAATGTGTAACGATCGTCAGGTTGCTTTAAAATACGTTTGTGTGTGTGTGTGTGTGTGTGTGTGTGTGTGTGTGTGTGTGTGTTATACCTGTGGTCGTAGCCCCATTGAGATGATAATTGCAAATCAGCTTTTGAGGCAAGTGGCCAGGGAGCAGGCAAAGACACGGAAAGATGAAAAAGAAATAGAGGAAATAGAGATTGATGCATGAAGAGAGCGCAGAGAGAAGGAAGAGCAACCAAGACGTTAATGGCGAAACATTTCCTGTTTGCATCCTCTTTGATTTTTGTCATATCTCAGCGTGACTCTGATGTTCGGTGCAACGCTGACAAAAAGAGAATTAACGTAATAAAACAGGACGCGGAGGATTCGAGTCGGCCGCGCTTCGTTTTAATAGGACGTCGATCAGGATTCCAGAACTTTCAGGATTTTTAACTTCTGACTCTGTACAGTCTTTGTTTGGGAGCAAGGTAGCTAGTTTAGAACAGGACAGATATCATTAACACAAACAGTAACGGTCGAGTTAAATACGCCATGGAACGAGTCGTATCCACACTGGGGTCAAGCTCTGATCAGGTTGAATAAATCGATTATAATGCAGTTTAAAAATCTTATACGTCAAAAAAAGTAGTGTTAGCAAAAACAAAGTCCAGCTTGCTGCTTTTATCAGTGGACACAGAAATCCAGATATAGATTTCGATGAGATGGAACTTCGAGAGGAACCAGACTCATAAGTGAACCATTTCACTCTTCTATAAACTGTGTACTAAAGATTCACAGTGAAGTGAAGCTGGGTTTAGAGCTGCGTGTTGTAATAATGACGCTAATACAGTATACGTCACAGCTTCATGCTAGTCACGTGCACGTCCCTGATCCCTAACATCTCTCTCAATTCACCTGAAGTTTCAAATGAACGTGCTCTAAGAAGAAAGCAGCCTTGGAGTGCTTATTAAAAAAAAGAATTAATTCGCTTAAAAAAAAAACATTGAAGAGTCACAAATGTTTGGAAAAACTCTGAGGGAAAAAGTTGCTGCATTCCACTGATTCTTCTCTGAGTTTATTGAAGCCTTTATTTATTGATTTACTTCTACAACGAGGACCAGTCAGCGAGTATAAAAGCCTCTGCTTAATGATGCATTCAGGTGGAAAAAAAATTCAGGTAAAAAAAAAACATAATTTACAAACAGGACAAAAGGGCTCTTGTGCACGGTGCTATTACCCACTGAACGCTGCTATAGGTGGAGGCAGTTAGGAGCGGTGTAATAAGGTAGTGTAGAGAACGACAAAGCCAGAAAGCTCTTCAATTAAAATTGGGATGAGGAGCTGCAGTCGCTGCACAGAGGCTCATTCATCAAATGCAAAGCAAGTGAAGCGTCCTGGGCTTCTGGGCGAGCTGTAAACACAACCTCAGCAAGCTTGTCTAGCTTCAGACTTCAGCCATAAAGCTAAAGAAAATCAACTGAATACACGAACAGTTAACGTCCCAGAATGTGATCGAATCAGTGAGCTGTGTTTAATATGTACGGGATGTTTCTATACTCAGTACTGCATGAGCTGGAGCTGCTTATCAAGCATTTTATAGCTGAAAACGTTTTATAACTAATCTATAATCATCTATAACACGTTCATATCAAGAGCTCTTAGTTCAATCTTTTTAAATAGATAATACAACTTAATAACAGAGATAAAACACTGAATCACAAACAGCTGACTTACTGCAGTTATTAACAGACATAGAGTCAGACGGTTTTTATCTTATAAACACTACGTAAAATACATCATGATAACAATTCATAACGCACAGCGCCCACTGCGATAAAGTGAAACGAACTTTCATGGATGTCACAATGTTTATAATGCCTTATGAATGTGTTATGGATTAATGAGAAAGAACTGTTGACTCTCCAAACATTAAGTTAACAATTCATGAAGCATAATAAAGAAAGACAACTATAAATTTAATTCTTAAAAACTAAATAACATTTTTAAAGCATGTAGGAATATAATATACTATATATACATATAATTTAATACTTTTTAATGACATTCAAGGCCTTCATTTTTCCAAAATCAATTAAATGTTAATGCTTTTTAATGTCCTACAGAAACCCTGAGTTGATTTAACCAGCCTGACATTAAAACTGGCACAAAATAGTCATGACAGCTGATGGATATTGGAATAACTCTTACAGAGGTGTGTTTTTTATACATTTGCTGTGTAGCCCTACGAACACTATTCTTTAGTGTTCCATCAGTGTCTAAAACAAATGCAGAAGCTCATTAATCATGTGACTCAGAACCATAGGAAGTCCTGATAGGGAAAATATTTTGCTTTACATTGATTTCCTATTTTTGATACACACAGTAATGTGCAGTGTGTGTGTGTGTGTGTGTGTGTGTGTGTGTGTGTGTGTGTGTGTGTGTGTGTGTGTGTGTGTGTGTCAGGTTCAGTATAAAATAAAAATCTAGATTATTTTTAGTCTCCAAGAATTCACCCCTCTCTAAAAGGCCAGCATCATGCAGCTGAACCTCTTTCATTGGGATTTATCCTGAACCTCACTGTATCCTGAACCTCACTGTATCCTGAACCTCACTGTATCCTGAACCTCACTGTATCCTGAACCTCACTGACACTATTATATTTTGCCCATTGATTAAGGAGCTGTTGGACTCTGCAGTATTTTCACACAGGAGGCCAAGTTTTGTGTACAGTAAGTTTTGTGTACAGTAAGTCTTGTGTACAGTAAGTCTTGTGTACAGTAAGTCTTGTGTACAGTAAGTTTGGTGTACAGTAAGTCTTGTGTACAGTAAGTTTTGTGTACAGTAAGTTTTGTGTACAGTTTGAGTGACTTTATATTTTCAGAACAGAATGCTGTATAAATTGTATTGGAGCCACAATTCAAATAAGCATCTAAGGGTTATTAAGGGTTTAGGGTAAGATTTAATGGAATAAAAACTAAAGCGTAGTGGAGCAAAGGTTACATATAGAATCTAAAGTGTATCTAAAGTGTAATGTAGTGTAGTGTAGTGTAATGTAGTGATGTGTAGTGTATTGTACTGTGGTGTAGTGTTGTGTAGTGTAGTGTAGTGTAGTGATGTGTAGTGTAGTGTAGTGTAGTGATGTGTAGTGTAGTGTAGTGTAGTGATGTGTAGTGTGGTGTGGTGTGGTGTAGTGTAGTGTAGTGATGTGTAGTGATGTGTAGTGTAGTGTAGTGTAGTGATGTGTAGTGTAGTGTAGTGTAGTGATGTGTAGTGTAGTGTGGTGTGGTGTAGTGTAGTGTAGTGTAGTGTAGTGTAGTGTAGTGTAGTGTAGTGTAGTGTAGTGTAGTGTAGTGTAGTGTAGTGTAGTGTAGTGTAGTGTAGTGTAGTGTAGTGTAGTGTAGTGTAGTGTAGTGTAGTGTAGTGTAGTGTAGTGTAGTGTAGTGTAGTGTGGTGTAGTGTAGTGTAGTGTAGTGTAGTGTAGTGTAGTGTGGTGTAGTGTAGTGTAGTGTAGTGTAGTGTAGTGTAGTGTAGTGTAGTGTAGTGTAGTGTAGTGTAGTGTAGTGTAGTGTAGTGTAGTGTAGTGTAGTGTAGTGATGTGTAGTGTAGTGTAGTGATGTGTAGTGTAGTGTAGTGTAGTGATGTGTAGTGTAGTGTAGTGTAGTGATGTGTAGTGTAGTGTAGTGTAGTGTAGTGTAGTGTAGTGTAGTGATGTGTAGTGTAGTGTAGTGTGGTGTAGTGTAGTGTAGTGTAGTGTAGTGTAGTGTAGTGTAGTGTAGTGTAGTGTAGTGTAGTGTGGTGTAGTGTAGTGTAGTGTAGTGATGTGTAGTGTAGTGTAGTGTAGTGTAGTGTAGTGTAGTGTAGTGTAGTGTAGTGTAGTGTGGTGTAGTGTAGTGTAGTGATGTGTAGTGTAGTGTAGTGTAGTGTAGTGTAGTGATGTGTAGTGTAGTGTAGTGTAGTGTAGTGTAGTGTAGTGTAGTGTAGTGATGTGTAGTGTAGTGTAGTGTAGTGTAGTGTAGTGTAGTGTAGTGTAGTGTAGTGTAGTGTAGTGTAGTGTAGTGTAGTGTAGTGTAGTGTAGTGTAGTGTAGTGATGTGTAGTGTAGTGTAGTGTAGTGTAGTGTAGTGTAGTGTAGTGTAGTGTAGTGTAGTGTAGTGTAGTGTAGTGTAGTGATGTGTAGTGTAGTGTAGTGTAGTGTAGTGTAGTGTAGTGTAGTGTAGTGTAGTGTAGTGTAGTGTAGTGTAGTGTAGTGTAGTGTAGTGTAGTGTAGTGTAGTGTAGTGTAGTGTAGTGTAGTGTAGTGTAGTGTAGTGTAGTGTAGTGTAGTGTAGTGTAGTGTAGTGTAGTGTAGTGTAGTGTAGTGTAGTGTAGTGTAGTGTAGTGTAGTGTAGTGTAGTGTAGTGTAGTGTAGTGTAGTGTAGTGTAGTGTAGTGTAGTGTAGTGTAGTGTAGTGTAGTGTAGTGTAGTGTAGTGTAGTGTAGTGTAGTGTAGTGTAGTGTAGTGTAGTGTAGTGTAGTGTAGTGTAGTGTAGTGTAGTGTAGTGTAGTGTAGTGTAGTGTAGTGTAGTGTAGTGTAGTGTAGTGGTGTGTAGTGTAGTGGTGTGTAGTGTAGTGTAGTGTAGTGTAGTGTAGTGTAGTGTAGTGTAGTGTAGTGTAGTGTAGTGTAGTGTAGTGTAGTGTAGTGTAGTGTAGTGTAGTGTAGTGTAGTGTAGTGTAGTGTAGTGTAGTGTAGTGTAGTGTAGTGTAGTGTAGTGTAGTGTAGTGTAGTGTAGTGTAGTGTAGTGTAGTGTAGTGTAGTGTAGTGTAGTGTAGTGATGTGTAGTGTTGTGTAGTGATGTGTACTGTAGTGTAGTGTAGTGTGGTGTAGTGTAGTGTAGTGATGTGTAGTGTAGTGTAGTGTAGTGTAGTGTAGTGTAGTGTAGTGTAGTGATGTATAAGAAGAATCTATGAGAGGAAACGGAGGTGCAGCGCAGTGTAAAGTTAAGTGTGATTGAATAAAGTTAGGTAAAGTGAAGCGCTGTGGAGAAAAGTGTAGAGGAGTAAAAGTGAAATGAAGTGAAGGGAAGTTAAGTAGACTGAAGTGGAATAAAGTAAAATAGAGTGAAGTAAAGAAAACTGGAGTAGTGTGTGTCGAAGTAGAGTAAGGATCTGCATGTAGTTCACACATCTAACACATGTCAGTGGCAGTTTTTATTAAGCAGGAGTGTTAGAGACGGTTGTTCAGGTTCAGAGGCGGTGTAGTGACTTCCATTAAAGGCTTTAAACACAACAGCTGAACACTGAATGCTTTTCTGTGTGGAAACATCTACGTAAATTTTAAACCTAACTCTAAATCCCTGACTTTATTCGCACCGCTCTCAGGTCTCCATTTTGTTCATTGATCTAAACCTGCATGTAGATTTCTGTAAAACATCAGTGTGAAAAAATCATTTAAATAATATTGAACTGAATTCGATCCTAACAAACCGACAACATCATAAACTCAAACCTAGAGGAGAACAATAGCGAGGTCCTTCTGTTGTCCCAGTTGAATTTGTGCTAAATGTTTTAGCACTTCCATGGTGGTGAGCTGTTTTATTGTATTTTAGGACCAGCTGCAAATAATTACTTTGTCAACAGATGGCTTGAAATATGCACAAATTAACTCCTATGCTAATACTGCTCTCTTAATTAGCATCGCTCTTGAGGCATGTTATAAAAGGAGCAGAGTAATTGTTCAGCACTTCCTCGTTAAATGCATTCAATTGCTACGTGTCTACGCTGGATGAGGAAACGGTTAATAATTCTCACCCAGCTCCAGATGAATCCCAGCTACAAAGGAGTTCAGGAAGAACATGAAGATGACTACGGAAAGCACCGCCACACACTTCACCAGCAGGACTTTATCTGTGATTCTGTGCTGTAGAAAAAAAATAATAGAGCAAATCAGAGAGAGAGTTGGAGAGATACAGTAGACTGGCCTCTTTCTGACAATAATTAGATTCTCTAAGCCATAATCAGAGAAATTAGTGCTACTTCTCTTCAGTATGACAATAAAACCAGAACAGGAAAGAAACTGTTCCTCCAGGAACCGTGTGGGCAGAAAGAACATTCTCATTGTGATTCATTTCAATCTCTTTACTTTCCTTTTATTATAATCACTTTCATCTTTACCGTTTTCTGGAGCTCCTGGATGTTGCTCTCCCAGTTTTTGTCCTCTTGAGATATTTGCCTAAAAGAGACCGAAACATCTAAATGTGCAATCAAGTTATAGTGGAACAATTACAGAATTAAACTTCATTTAGACAGGGTTAGTTTTTGGTGTGTCTGATTTTAATCTGGGGGTCACGGTGGCTTAGTGGTTAGCACGTTGGCCTCACACCTCCAGGGTTGGGGGTTCGATTCCCACCTCCACCTTGTGTGTGTGGAGTTTGCATGTTCTCCCCGTGCCTCGGGGGTTTCCTCCGGGTACTCCGGTTTCCTCCCCCGGTCCAAAGACATGCATGGTAGGTTGATTGGCATGTCTGGAAAATTGTCCGTAGTGTGTGATTGTGTGAGTGAATGAGTGTGTGTGTGTGTGCCCTGTGATGGGTTGGCACTCCGTCCAGGGTGTATCCTGCCTTGATGCCCGATGATGCCTGAGATAGGCACAGGCTCCCCGTGACCCGAGGTAGTTCGGATAAAGCGGTAGAAAATGAATGAATGAATGTCTGATTTTAATCTGTTTAAATTTTCTACAAACCACAAGCCCTAAAATGTCACATGACCCAATCACTCTCAGCTGTGTTGTGCTTAACCCTGATGAACATCCCTATTTCAGTTCCTGTGTTTAGAAAATGATTGTCAAGCTTCTCTAGAAAGCATGACAAGAGGTCCAAGAGAACCAGAACAGGGGAACCAGAAGCAGCTCGAACGGCTAAAGAACCTCCTGGACCAACACATGGCTAAGCCCAAGATCAGGTGTCTGCTCTGGGAGTTTTTATCAGAGCGGGATTCCATCATAGATATATAGACTGAGTTAAATGTTAGAAGACTGTTAACTGTTGGTAAAAACCTTTACCCTGCAGCTAAGCGCCTTATTGACCTTCTCCAAACCCGAAAATTGATCGTCTCATAACAGTCTAATGGTGGAACTGAGGTTAATTACGCAACAATTACACTTTCATTTTGAAGCACTCCAAACAAATGGCTTCATAAGCGTCTCTTGAGATGCTCTGTTCTGAAATTGGAGCATTAAAGGTTGCTTTATGGCCATGTACAATCAATCCTTGATGTATCACGGAATAAAAATGGCATAAAAATGGTTCAGGCTTTTAAGAGGAACTGCAACAGCTCCTGATTACGATGGCATCCCAAAGTGAGGAGAACTGATTTAAAGTCAGTGAAATTCATGGCCTCATACCAGAATATGGAGTATCTGTGGTTATTCTCAAATTGTGCTGTGTTAACAAGCAATGCGAAGATCTTGAGGCTTCACTTGAGGCTTCAAGTGATCCAATGGTTCTACACTGTACTGAATAAAGCCCAGGACTTTTGTTTATATTCAAGTATAATTCCAATATATTGACTCCAATCTGTCTGATATCTAATTTACATGTCTGTTTCATTCTCCTGCCACAATGCACTCAACTGAAAAAAGATGAAGATCCACATAACCCCCAAAATAAGCTGAAGATCCACAAAAAACACAGAGCTGAATATTCACCAAAAAAAAAACACAAAGAAAGCTGAAGATCCACAAAAAACACAAATAGAGCTGAAGATCCATAAACCCCCCAAATAGAGCTGAAGATCCATAAACAACACAGAGCTGAATATTCACCAAAAAAAAAAAACACAAATAGATCTGAATATTCACCAAAAAAAAACACAAATAGATCTGAAGATCCATAAACCCCCCAAATAGATCTGAAGATCCACAAACCCCCCAAATAGAGCTGAAGATCCACAAACCACCCAAATAGAGCTGAAGATCCACAAACCACCCAAATAGAGCTGAAGATCCACAAACCACCCAAATAGAGCTGAAGATCCACAAACCACCCAAATAGAGCTGAAGATCCACAAACCTCCCTAGTAAAGACTTGTATATTTTCATAGAGTTTCTTCAAAATATGTAAACTGGTCAGCAAAACTTTATGCAAGTCAGAATGGAGGAGTATAAAACATCCATCACCACTCTGTCAAACAGCCTACTACTTCTGCTGATGTCTATGTCAGGAGTAATGCACCTGAGGCTGAGAGGTCAGGAGTGATAGAATGTAGAGAACTCTGTTGATGATGGTGAAAGAGAACTGAGAGCTGTTGGACCAAGAGTTTGTAGTATTTGTGTTGGTTGTTCTTGTAGCACATGATCAGAAGTATTATCTTTAAGTAAACAGCCTAATTACAGACATGCTGCACAAATAAGTTCAGCCAGTTAAAATTCATGCTTGGACTTAAGGTTTGGAGGGTTTCTGTCTCGATCTTGATTCTAAACAACTTTCATTTGGACTTGATCTTGACTTGGACTCCACACCCTTTAAAATGTGGTCTTGACATAATCTGAGCTAGTCATAGCCTTGGACATGTTTGGTCTCGAAGTCAAAATGCTGGCCAGCTGAAATCAAGGCTTGTCCAGAATTTAATTGAAACCTACTTTCATTTGGAATTGAGTTTGAAAAAAAACACCTTGAGGCCTTTACTCAGTCTCAGATATGGACTCGTCCAGTCTTAGATTGGACTCGTCTTGGTCTTGATTAAAGCACAAATGGCCAAATGATCAGATATCAGATATGTTCTTTGTGATATGTGATCTTTTACATCAACACAACATTTATCAGACTGTATATTTATAATCACACCCCCAGTGTCACCCATATGAGGATGAGGTTCCCCTTTGAGTCTGGTTCCTCTCAAGGTTCCTTCCTTTACCATCTAAGGGAGTTTTTCCTCCCCACAGTCACCTGAGTCACCTCAGACTTGCTCATTAGGGATAAATACAAACACATTGTGAACTAAATCCATCTAATATTAATCTTGAATTTTGTATCCTATTAACCTTTATATTATTCTTTATAATAACCTTTTGTTCTATGTTTATGTTCTGTAAAGCCGCTTTCAGACGATGTCACTTGTAAAAAGCGCCTTACAAATAAACTGAATTGAATTGAATGGAATTGAATTGAATGTTCCTGCTATGAATGTGAACCCTATGAGCTCTTACTCCATAGTAGAATTTTAACTGTCATTAGTTAATTCAGAAGAGTATTTGCGTGGGGTGTCTGTGGTACCTCTGGAAGGTCCGGAGCTTCTTGCGCAGGAGGCACTCCAGGTTGAGAACCTTCTGCATGAGAAGACACTTGACGGCAGTCTCCTCTCGGCTGGCAGGGTTGATCCTCTGCGCTGTCTGCCTCCATACCAGAATCTCATGCTTCATCTCTTTGAAACAGAACAAAACAACAACAAATTGGTCATTTTCATCCTGGTCTCAAATGAGCAGCATTCTTCTGGAAATATGCTTATGGGAAAACATGGAGTTGCCTCACGTGGCAACCTTATATTCCTAAACATGATGAAGTTGGAAGTTGAAGTTCTTCCTATGCTTGTGATTTATTTATGGAATTGATAATGCTTCTATCTTGCTGTTTATTTAATCAGCTTTTATACACTTATTCACATCCCACATCATCAAAAGCTTTTAAAGCTTCTTTATCTATTTATTTCTGGTATCATATCAAATGCTGGAGCAGGAGGAAGCTGTAATGATGTTTATGCTGTAAGTCCATCTGTGCTACAGCAAACTCTAGGACTATAGGACCTATCGGTCCGGCTCTCTGTCAGCGGAATCTTATTCTGCATGCTGGCATCAAGAGGACTGACTATTGAGAGCACGTGATTGGTCAGAAGGTGTTGATTACTTTTCTATAACGGCAGCTATTGTAGTAACGTAGTTTCACACCTTTAAATTATTTCTATTCGTTTTTGTTTCTATAGCAACAGCCAAGTCAATGGGACTTGATTTATTAAAGAGACATTTGCAGAAGGAGTCTCCAGTGTCAGAGGTACAACCAGAGGTAAAGCTTTGAATTTAAGTTTCTCCTAAACAACACAAGCTGTGTGTTATATTAATATAAAAAGACAGAGAAATAATTAACGTTTATAGCTGATATCACATAATAGTGTTAATTTTGTCAGACGAGACGAAATATGTTCGTCGACAACCTTTTTTTTTCATGACTAAGACGACACGATGACAAGACTGCACCACTGTCCAAAAACGCTGACTAAGACTAAATTAACATGCATTATTGATGACGAAAAAAGACGAGACGAAAATGTTTTGTATAAAATAAAAACTAAGATAAAATCTCTCTTCATTTTCGTCTACAATTGTCTCTGCTTTTTCATCAGCTGTTACGCCTTTAAAATATTCACAACGAGTTCGCGGCTTCGCGCTGTTTAGTGTGTGTGTAGAAACAATTCGTCTGAGCCCAAGTCCACCCTGGTCTAGGCTTTTTGTGTTAAATTATATTTCCTGTCGCTGTGCAGGATCTTTTATTGTACATGACAGCTTATGTCCCGATGACCGGTCTTTACATTACGATTAAAAGCAGTATCAATAAAGTAAAAAATGTGATGTGCAGTCAAGTTCGAGTGAAACATATGTGAAACACTTTTTTACTGAAATGTTTATCCGTAATAATCTCAATAATAATGTGTTATTTAAAAAAGACTACAATTTTTTGACTAAAACTAGACTAAAATGACGAGACTTTTAGTCGACTAAAACTAAGACTAACAAAAAAAGATATGTGAATGACTAAATATGACTAAAACTAACAAGGACATTTGGCACAAGACTAAAACTAAGACTAAATTAAAAATAGGTGACGAAATTAACACTATCACATAATTACGAGCAGGAAATACATTGTTTTTCAGACGTTCTATAAACTAATAAAGTATGTTGTGTGTTTTAGTTCAATATTTTCCTGTACCAACACACACCCACACCCCATTGTGTTTTATTCTGTACTTAATTGACACACAGTTTAGCCGAACTGCCTCGCGGACGAACAGTGTTAGCCGAGCGGCTCTGGCAGCAGGAGTTTGGTACTGGTGGATGCTGGAACCGCAGGGTTTCTGGGCTTTATAGATTTGAAATTGGACTGGCATGGAGAAACCACCAGCATGTGTCGTGATGGTCTTCCAGATCGGACAAACAGGCAGCGGATTGGTGAGACGTGTATATCCTGTTGTCCTGAATCACTGCACTCTGTTTCTCCAATATACAGGCTGATAGTGTTTGCCCTGAACCCAATAACCTTATACAGGCAGAATAAAATAGGAATTGTGAAAGGCAGACAGCGTACAGGAAGACTCTCGGAGAGAGAGCGCTCACCTTCCTGCATTTTAAAGCAGAATTTCTCCAATTTATTGGGCTATGATGTCTAATAGATCCTGATTTACCGACTAATTTGCATATGCAATCTGATCAATTTACAGACAGCTGCATACATGATTCCACATGCAAAAGAAAACCGTTTAAATATGTTTTTTACCAGGACACCGATGTTTCCTCCAAATAATGGGACATTTTCAATCAGTATAAAGAATTGATTGATGTTCTGTCGATAATCTTACACTGAATTTTAGTGTTGAAGAGAAATCTGAGCTGCTTTTTAGATGAACAAACACTCGGAGGAGCTCAGAGAGCAGAAATGGGTTTGATATCAACATTTACTCTGAACATACAAACATCTGTGTGGAGAAAAAATACTTTTCTATAAATCTATCACCTCTAGTGTTGTAGAGAAAAACAGAAATATTGATGAAACTCTACAAAGTCCTGAGTGTCTACTTTCATATGAGCTTCATATTAACAGCATGATATATATGATGATGAACAACGTAAACAGGCACAAATTCAAGTTCTAATCTCAAAGAAGATCATGTGAACGATGAAGGAAAACCATCCTGTAAAGGTTATTCCTCAAGACGGGTAAAAAGTCTGATCTCGTACCAATCCGAGGCGCATGAAAGTCTCAGGTCCAAGTCAAAATATTCAAATCACCAGGCATCAAAAAAAGAAGAGCCTTGAAAGAACTTTAATTATTTTTCACATCTAGTTCCTATCAGCAGCTGAAATGGTGACTGAAATGATTCCTCTCGTGGACAGACGGCAGCGTTGAGACCTTCAGTACTCAGAGAAGTGCTGCTGTGTATAAAGAGGCTTACTGAAGAGGAACTATTATGTGAATAGTCTGTAATCTTCATTCCTTTGTATTATTCTCAGGTGCGTTGAGGAGGCTCAGGTGTGGAATGAAATTGAAGTAAAAATGGAGAAGGTGCAGCCGTGACGAAGTGTCTCACGGAAGGACAGATGCTTACGACAACAGTGTCTGAGATCTGGAGGAGAGCCTGTGCTCTAAAAGAGGAGGTGATGGTACACGATGCCATCTGATGCTTCAAAACCATCGGTTCTGCTGTTTCCTAGTGTTTCTGAGAACTTTTGATTTTCTGGAACTTTCCTCTCCTAAACATGGTTTTGAGCTAATTGGTCTTCTCTGATCATTACTTCTGAATGTTTTGGTGATGTTCTCGATCACTCTGGATAAACGTGGTTCTAGGGTTCGGTCTCTTCTCTGGTAATTCCTCATGCAGGTTTTTCACACCTTTGTTCCGGGTTTTTGTGTCTTTTCTGTCACATGGTTCTTCTAAACATGGCTCTGGATATTATGGTCTTCTCTGTTACATGCTTCTGAATTTTTGGTTCCTTTTCATCATATGGTTCTCCTAAACAAAATTCTGAGTTCATTGGTCTTCTCTATTACTCTATAACTTCTAGATGTTTTTCCATCACTCTCTTCTTTCTACCACATGGTTCTCTTAAATAAGTCATTTCTTCTGAATGTTTCTGGAGGTTTCTGTCACTTGGACCTGTATAATAATGGGTCTTTCATGGTCTTTCCAAATCATTGGTAGGGGATCTACGATAACATGATGGTGACTTAACTGGATAAGAATTTGATCTTATAAATGATTACAGAACTGTTTAATTTGTACAAATTCATATTTCATCTAAATGAAATGCTTTGATCTTAATTCTCACCTGGAGCAAACACACACACACACACAGAGCTAAAGCTTTCAGGTCAATCACACACTGTATAATATCTATTCATGCTTATTAATGAGCTGTGTATGCATTATGCACTCACTCTTTTGGAGATCGCGTCTCTGGAGCCTTTTAAGAGGTCAGTGTTCAAAGAACAAACACGTTTTGATGTTGAAGAGACTTACGAAGGAGTGGGTCATTAAAAGCACATGGTCTCTGTGATGTGGAACGTATGATGGTGTGTGTGTGTGTGTGTGTGTGTGTGTGTGTTTAATAAATTTAAGTGTGCCGGATGACCTGCTAGAAAACCTGAGAGCGTGCCGTTTGCAAACTTTTAAAAATATCAATATCTACACAAAAGAGAGAAAGACTGGTGATGAGTTTTAGGCCCACTATCATTATTCTTATTCTCTTTTTCTTCACCATTTCCTTTCATTCATTATTTAACCCTGAGTGAATGAGAGTGTGTGTGTGCCCTGCGATGGGGGTTGGCACTCCGTCCAGGGTGTATCCTGCCTTGATGCCCGATGACGCCTGAGATAGGCACAGGCTCCCCGTGACCCGAGGTAGTTCGGATAAGCGGTAGAAAATGAGTGAGTGAGTGAGAGATAACTTGTAGTAGATTAATAAACGTACTTTCTTTAAAAAAAGGTGAAACATTTTAGGGGGAAATCTTAGCACCTAAAACAACGTTAAAGTGGTTTTTTTTGTTTGTTTGTTTGTTTTTCTAAGAACCATAAGAAACCTGTTTACTCTGTCGAACTCATTCTGAAGAACAATTTATCAAACAATTTATCATGAACATGTAGATAGAAAGAAAGAAAGAAAAAAAGAAGGAAGGAAGGAAGGAAGGAAGGAAGGAAGGAAGGAAGGAAGAAGGGGAAGTAAAAAAGAATTAAAAGGAGAAGAAGGAAGGAAGGAAGGAAGGAAGGAAGAAGGGGAAGTAAAAAAGAATTAAAAGGAGAAGAAGGAAGGAAGGAAGGAAGGAAGGAAGGAAGGAAGGAAGGAAGGAAGAAGGGGAAGTAAAAAAGAATTAAAAGGAGAAGAAGGAAGGAAGGAAGGAAGAAGGGGAAGTAAAAAAGAATTAAAAGGAGAAGAAGGAAGGAAGGAAGGAAGGAAGGAAGGAAGGAAGGAAGGAAGAAGGGGAAGTAAAAAAGAATTAAAAGGAGAAGAAGGAAGGAAGGAAGGAAGGAAGAAGGGGAAGTAAAAAAGAATTAAAAGGAGAAGAAGGAAGGAAGGAAGGAAGGAAGGAAGGAAGGAAGGAAGGAAGGAAGGAAGGAAGAAGGGGAAGTAAATAAGAATTAAAAGGAGAAGAAGGAAGGAAGGAAGGAAGGAAGGAAGGAAGGAAGGAAGAAGGGGAAGTAAATAAGAATTAAAAGGAGAAGCAGGAAAGAAGAAAATGAATGAAAGTAGCAGAACTAAAGAACACTTCAAGTTTCTCACCAACTCTTTTAAGAGATTAACCCTTAATTATCCAACAAACCCTTGAAGAACCTTTGAAGAACCTTTTTTTTGTGTGAACCGTGCTTCAGAATTCATGGAGACACAAACAGCCTCTGCTCCGACAGTAGAACGGTCTGAACACTTTGTGCCCTGTGGACACGAGGACGTCTCATAGGACAGGATTTATAGACGTAATAGAGCAGCGTTGGAGAAGGATCAGGATGATCTGATAAGGCTAAAGGGAACGCTGTCTGAGGAAAGTGTGTGAAATGAGATTATAATCAAATAAAAAGTTGTATCTCATTGGGCTCTTCGGTGGAAAAGGCAGGTGTATTCTGTACAGCAGCAGTTTAATGGTCTATTTATTTATGAGGTCATCATCTTCAGCCACAGCTTCTCAGAGATCCCTCTGTATTTCACTCGGCACTGGCAGGAGCTTGAACAGGAGTTTGAACAGGATGAATTAATAGAGTATTCCATGTGACACGCTGACGCTCTCACCACCTGATCCTCCGAGTGTGTGAGTGACTTCAACTGATACCAAAACCACAGATCTGTATTTCAGGGAAAACACAGGATGTGATTGGTTGCCTTATTTCTGGCACTGATTCTGATATATTGAGGTGTAACGAAACGGCACAAACCGTATCTACTATTGACTTTGAATGTGAAAGTGGGCGTGGCTTCAACCAGACATTGCTGAAAACATGGGAAGTGTGTGTGTCTAATTG
>NC_083463.1:2117960-2120460 GCF_030014155.1 Tachysurus vachellii
CCTTAGCATTGTTTCTGTTAGCATTGTTTCCCTTAGCATTGTTTCTGTTAGCATTGTTTCCCTTAGCATTGTTTCTGTTAGCATTGTTTCTGTTAGCCTTCTGTTTCTGTTAGTATTGTTTCTGTTAGCATTGTTTCTGTTAGCCTGCTGTTTCTGTTAATATTGTTTCTGTTAGCCTTGTTTCTGTTAGCATTGTTTCTGTTAGCATTGTTTCCCTTAGCATTGTTTCTGTTAGCATTGTTTCCCTTAGCATTGTTTCTGTTAGCATTGTTTCTGTTAGTATTGTTTCTGTTAGTATTGTTTCTGTTAGCATTGTTTCTGTTAGCATTGTTTCCCTTAGCATTGTTTCTGTTAGCATTGTTTCCCTTAGCATTGTTTCTGTTAGCATTGTTTCTGTTAGCCTTCTGTTTCTGTTAGTATTGTTTCTGTTAGCATTGTTTCTGTTAGCCTGCTGTTTCTGTTAATATTGTTTCTGTTAGCATTGTTTCTGTTAGCCTTGTTTCTGTTAGCATTGTTTCTGTTTGCATTGTTAGCATTGTTTCCCTTAGCATTGTTTCTGTTAGCATTGTTTCCCTTAGCATTGTTTCTGTTAGCATTGTTTCCCTTAGCATTGTTTCTGTTAGCATTGTTTCTGTTAGCCTTCTGTTTCTGTTAGTATTGTTTCTGTTAGCATTGTTTCTGTTAGCCTTGTTTCTGTTAGCATTGTTTCTGTTAGCATTGTTTCCCTTAGCATTGTTTCTGTTAGCATTGTTTCCCTTAGCATTGTTTCTGTTAGCATTGTTTCTGTTAGCCTTCTGTTTCTGTTAATATTGTTTCTGTTAGCATTGTTTCTGTTAGTATTGTTTCCCTTAGCATTGTTTCTGTTAGCATTGTTTCCCTTAGCATAGTTTCTGTTAGCATTGTTTCTGTTAGTATTTTTCAATTAGCATTGTTTTTGTTATCATTATTTCCCTTGGCATTGTCGACATTAGCATTATTTACGTTTTCATCTTTTGCGTTAATGCAATGAGACAGTGACTTGCCTTAATAACACCAAATGATAAACAGCTAAACTGACAGGATAAACAGATAAATAAAATAGTGTAGAATCTAGTTAGCATCTAGTAATCTAGGTACCAGCTACAGTGAGCTTTAGCTTTAGTAAACATTAGCCTTATTGCTCGTTTCTCTTCGTAGCTTATCTTATGCTCCTCGTTGTGTATTTATGATGTAGGAGAGAGTTAAAAATCTGTCTCCATGATCAGCTTCCTTCTTTCCTTTCTTAACTCTCGTACCCGTGTGAACTGTTTAAAAGCTTTAATCGTGGCCAGGTGTGAACGTGAACCTGAAAGTAGGTGATAAGAGCTAGAGATGGTAAGAAGTGCAGTGCTATGGTTACAGCATGTGTTTATTACATTTCATCTGTTAGGGTGATTTTGTCCTGTCAATCTGGCAACCTTTCTCACATACAGTAGACCTAAACTCTCCCTGAACCTAAACATAATGTCAGCGTCATCGTTGTGTGTGATAGTTAAGCGTCATGACAGCAGAGGGTGGCGTTTCTTTATAGCCTGGAAATGAAGTCAGATCTTTTTTACAGCCTGAGAAAACGAGGAAAACGTCCGAAATACAAACCGGAAGAGAAATATTGAGCCACATTATGTTTTTAATATAACCCTGTCCACAGCTCTCACTTTATATCACTCTGCTCAAGCGAGTCTTTGTGAAAAGAGCCAGAAAAAGTGAACAGAACAAACAATTTAGTGGTTTATAGCAAAACAACTGGCCATGTAATCAGATGGAAATCACTATAATTCATAAATGGTGATACAGATTATTTTAATAATATTATAATGATAATAATATTTTAATAATATTCATTATTATTAGTAGTATTACAATTATTATTATTATTATTATTATTATTATTATTATTATTATTATTATTGCTAACAATGATATACGTATTCTAATTGTTATTTACTATTATATTTATTATTAACAATAATAGTAATAAGATATGTTTTATAATACATAAATACAGTTGCTTCATAATTAGTCGTATATGCCTTTTTTTTCAACATAATGATTTAAATAAATCATACGTTTATTTTTAATTAATTAACCTTTAATCCAACTGTAACAAATGAACATGTTAGTAATTCAGGAGGAAATGTATTTTATTACATTTGTATTTGTGAAAGAAATTCACACACACACACACTCACTCACACACTCACGGACACGCACACATACACACACTCACACAACACACACTCACTCACACAAACACACACACACACACCCTAATGTGAAGGCAGCTTTTAGGAGATACTGTAATCAGCAACCAGCCCTAGAGATGAAAGCTACTCTGAGCTCTTCTTTCTCTCTATCTCTCTCTCTCACACACACACAGACACACACAAACACACACTGTGTATGCAATCAGCCAGAGAAGGCCAGTAATGCTTTTTGTCATCATCTCCATCTGTGTTTTGTGCTTCATGCAATACCAAGCACT
>NC_083463.1:2125460-2137960 GCF_030014155.1 Tachysurus vachellii
GAGACCCCACCTTTAAGACTCGCTTATTCTGGCTTTTGGTTTATAATCATTTTCTGTGTTTTGTATATATAAATATATATATATATATATATATATATATATATATAATGCCCCCCGGGTATATATATATATATATATATATATTTAATGCTGTGAAGCACTTTGGTTCAGTTTGGTTGTTGTAAGGTTTTATATATATATATATATATATAAATAATTGATGACTGATTGCAGCGTCTCTCTGTAATCTGTGGTGAACACACGTCACCTCTTCAGGTTTAAATGTGGAATGTCATTAAAAGAAGATCTCCGTAGCAGAAGAGAATGATGTGTTTCCAGGTCTTTCATCATATCTGTCCCACTTTCCCTCGTTTACACACGTCTCCATCCTTCAGAGCCGAGCACATTCTCTATCCACATCCACATCACAGTCAAACAGCACTGACTCTGACTCAGAAGGAATTCTGGGAATTCTCACTTGTTTACCTCCAGATTTATTAACATTACATCAATCACTCCTTTAAATAAAATCACTTTCATTTAATCCTAAATCATTTAAATGGATTATTTGACTTTTTTTTATTTTTTAAACATTACTTTTGCTGCTAACAATAGGCACTGTCATAAATATTATATAAATGTATAAATATAAGAACATTTACTCATTTATATATAACAACTTTTTCTTTAATAAATGAATAAACTCACCTTAACAGCACAATAATCAAAAAAGCCAGTCTCTGAAAAAATGGCCACCAAAATCATCTGAAAGTGGGAAGAAAATGTCAAAATTAGTTTTGAGACTTTGGTGTTTCTCGTATATTCTGATGATATTTAGAGAAAATTACAGAAATAAAAAAAATGTATTTTTATCTAAACAAAAATATTTAACCGTTTTTAAATGAATCGCTGTTTTCCGAATTCTGTGTTGTTCTAATCTAGAAGTCTGTTCTGCTTCATTTTATGCTAGGGGTGTGCAAACTTTTGCACTCTGCTATCCGTGAACGTTAGACATAACTCCATCCTGCGAATCATTTAACCTATACCTTTTTTTTTTCATTTCGTCTACAATAAAAGATCCTAACGCATGTTTCCATCGGTGTTGATTAGACGCAGTTGTTTCCATGGTGACGTAAAGATTATACAGGACTAAAGTGTGTGATGTGAGAGTGTGTTTTGGCATCTATGTGGTTGTGGTTTGCGTTAGAACACTAAAGAAAATCAAGTTTCGACTCACAAAGCAGAAATAAAGGAAGGTGAGGAAAAAAAAAAGAAAAGCAATCTCACGCTCCGTTAGACTTCGCACTGATCTCTGACCTGCTGCAGGATTTAATTTAACCCCTTATACTTTTAACATTTAACTCCATCTTACTTCAATTTTTTTATTATATCACACTGAATAATATACTTTACATCTGCAGTGAATAAATGTAATAGAGATTTATTAAGTTATTAGTTAATTAAATTCTGAAGAATAAAAACCATTTAAGAAGTAAGTGAATCACCAGAGGAGTCATTTAAGAAGTAAGTGAATCACATGGGGGTTACTTGTTTATTTAAATGAATTTCTCTATGGGTCATTTATTAATTTAAGTGCATCACATTAGGAGTCAATTCCAAATGTAAATAATTTATTCAGTGAGCCAATACATGAGTTTACTAATGTAAATGAATCGCATGTAGGAATCGTTTATAACTATAAGTTAATCCTTTAATCAGCCATTTACTTATGTGAATCACTGAGTCAATGAGTCATTTATTAATGTAAGTCAATTATTCAAAGAGACAACAAATAGTGACTCATAAAGAGCTTATGAGGGAAAAACTGTTTAGATTCACAGGCGTTCCACAACATAAAATGTTAATTGTTAAATGGTTAATTGTTAATGTTAAATGTGTGTGTGTGTGTGTGTGTGTGTGTGTTTGCTCACCATGCCAAACAACAAGGCCAACGTTTCAAAGTCAATCCACTCCACAACTGTCATCAGGCTGGGCCTCTGCAGAGAGTGTACACACACGCACACACACACACGCACACACACACACATACACACACACACACGCACACACACACACGCACACACACACACACACACACACACGCACACACACACACACATGCGCGCACACACACACACACACACACACACACGCACACACACACACGCACACACGCACACACGCACACACACACACACACACACACACACACACACACGCACACACACACACGCACACACGCACACACACACAATACATTATGAAGCTCTATTTCAATATTTTTATAAGGAAAGAAGAGGAAAACAAAAAGTTACTATTTACAAAAGACAAAGATGGGAAAAATGTAAACAAAAAAGTATTATATTTTAAATTATATTAAATATAATATTTAAATAAAGGTTAAATGAAAGTTATAAGGAAGAAATGTAAGAGATTATATAGAAATGTATGTTTTTTAGATTAGAAATGTAAGCGGGTGATTTTAATGTCTTTTAATGGTCAAAAAAGAATAAAGAATAAATAACAAAAGCTCTAAAGTTCTACAGTGTTAGTTATAAAGCACCATTATTACATCCTAATGTAGTCTATAACACACTGATTCACACTGAATGTATTGTTCTAAAACACACTGTAATTACAGCTCAATTCTCTATTCACCGTCCATTAATGTAAATATTTATTGTCTCCATCACACCAGTGTGAAGTTCACAGTGGTTCATTTCTTCATTGCTGCTGGAGTTAAAGGAAAAAACCATACTGAGCTGGCATGTAAATTTATTCTCTCTCTCCGCTAATCACTGTTAATGATCGTCACTTCACTTCTGGGTAATTAAACATATTCTCAGAATCTGTCACTCGAGTGGCCTTCATCCGAAAAATATAACACTTAAACCCTCCAGAATTACTGAGGATGCTTTAAAAAAATGGAGGAGGAAAAAAAATAATGCATAAATAATTGTTTTAAGCATGTTTTAATGTTAGTGAATCACTCAAGGAGTCATTTATTAATGTTAGTGAATCCCTCAAGGAGTCATTTATTAATGTTAGTGAATCAATCAAGGAGTCATTTATTAATGTTAGTGAATCCCTCAAGGAGTCATTTATTAATGTTAGAGAATCCCTCAAGGAGTCATTTATTAATGTTAGTGAATCCCTCAAGGAGTCATTTATTAATGTTTGTGAATCACTCAAGGAGTCATTTATTAATGTTAGTGAATCCCTCAAGGAGTCATTTATTAATGTTAGTGAATCACTCAAGGAGTCATTTATAACGTTAGTGAATCAATCAAGGAGTCATTTATTAATGTTAGTGAATCATTCAGGGAGTCATTTATTAATGTTAGTGAATCATTCAGGGCAGGGAGTAATTCATTTATTATTGTGTGATTAAAGATTAAAGGAAACTAAAGATAATGTAAACATGTTTTATTGTGTAAAGATGGAAAAACACGACACATACATCTCCGACATAGGCGAGGGCAGCGAGAGCGGCCAGCGATCCCAACATGGCTGCCAGGGTGCGGTGTACGATCTACAGGAAGACAACAAGAACCTCATTATCAAAAGACAAACTTACAATTTTATGGAATATTAAAGCCACATTAAAGCCTACGAGAAGGAAAGAAATTAGGTGGAAAACATAATAAAAGAAAAACAAACTAAAACAAACAATCAAACAAACAAACAAATAAATAAATTAATAAATAAATAAATTTCCTTGACAGAAAAAAAATTAACTTCTTATATTTTGCTAAGGTTCCAATGTGCATCCTTTTATTTTTATTTTTTAATCCCACTTTTGTTAGCATTTATTGCACTTTTTCCATACGCTCACGTGCCCATTAAATGTTCATTAGAAAATGAAGCGTGTTCATTCAGGTGGACAATTGAGGAAATTTATTCAAAATTAAACTTAATAAATGTTTTTATACTTTTGCTTATAAATGGTTATGACCATGTTATGACACTGTAATTACAGTTAATTGTCTTTACGTTATCGTAACTGACAACGTCACTGACTCTGGGGTTATTTTATTTATTATTTTGTTATTCATTATCTAAAGTTGACATAAAAAATGAGTTAAGTGAAATATCATTTTGTTGACATAAGGTTGTTATGACACTGTTACGTCAGTTAGGTGTAGTTTCTCCAATCTTAATATAGAGATTGTTGTTGTTGTTGTTGTTTTGTTATCTGTGAAAGAAATTGCTCTAAACTACAAGATCAATAACTGTAACATCATTCTGACGTTAGTGTCATAACAATCTTACACCGCTTGACTCATGCAGTATGTCAACTTGACATCAAGAGTCATGTGATGGAAGTCAACATGAAGAGAAATAACGTTTGGATAAAAAGAAATAAATAAGTAAATAACAAATCGTTTAAAAATATATATACTATCAGCTTCAAAACCTGACAGAGAGAAGACAAAAATATATAAAATATAAAATAGTGTTGGACTGTAGATTGAGATAAACAGTGTACACAAATGTGTGTTTTTTGCAGCTTCGTCTACATTATTTTTATCCTATTAAACGTTCAGATGAAAAATCTGTCAGATATTCATTCACTCACTCACTCATTTTCTACCGCTTATCCGAACTACCTCGGGTCACGGGGAGCCTGTGTCTATCTCAGGCGTCATCGGGCATCAAGGCAGGATACACCCTGGATGGGGTGCCAACCCATCACAGGGCACACACACACTCTCATTCACTCAAACAATCACACACTACGGACAATTTTCCAGAGATGCCAATCAACCTACCATGCATGTCTTTGGACCGGGGGAGGAAACCGGAGCACCCGGACGAAACCCCCGAGGCACGGGGAGAACATGCAAACTCCACACACACAAGGTGGAGGTGGGAATCGAACCCCGACCCTGGAGGTGTGAGGCGAACGTTCTAACCACTAAGCCACCGTGCCCCACTGTCAGATATTTTAATTTAGAATTTCTGATTTCATCTATTTGGCTCGTTCCGCTCGTTCTTTCTATTTTATCTTGTTTATTCGTCTAATTTGTTTCCGTCTTCCCCGTTTTGTGAGGATGAGGAACGCTGAAAGTCGGGCCACTGTGAAAAAGCGCTGGCACAATGACTTACTTTTCCACTTTGAATGTTCCTCTAAAAAAATCCGCCTCTTTTATGTTCTATCACACACAATGTCCTAAAAACACACTCTCTCTGCACTTAAATCCAGAGGAATCACTCTCATACAGGCAGAATCACTGTAATCATCCAAGATGGACGCCGTCGTCACAAAGTGGCGTGTGTCACTCACTGAAATCACGGTGTTCAGTCTTTGAAGCACAATATCTGGGAGGACTAAGATAAAAGTGTAGAGTGTTTTCTCTCTTTTATAGAATAGAGTTGTGTGTGTGTGTGTGTGTGTGTGTGTGTGTTTGTGTGTGTGTGTGTGTGTTTTCCTCTTACATCCTTTGAGATGTAAGATTTTACATCCAAGAAATTCAGCATGCATTATTTATGTGTCATTTAACGCACATCAATATTCATAAATATTCAATGCTAAAGGTTTCGCTGATTTGAAGCTCTGCATCATTTCGCAACAAATATCCATATTTTTAAGCTGATTACACAAGTCCTAGCTTCATGACACTACTTTGGACGCTCATTATATACTTATTTATATTCAGATTATTTTATACACCTATTATTTACACCACAGCAGTGTTGAATTCAAAACAGGACTTTTTCACCCTTCCTATAAAATGTGACATCTTCTTGTGGATTTGTGTAGGTCATAAATCTACACAAAATAACCCACAATATTGTGGCTTTATAAATGATTGTATTTGTATATGTTTTAAATTTTGCTCCCAATTTTTTCACATTTTGCATAACATTTTACATGTACATGGACTTTAATGGGAGGCGGGTCTTAACGTACATAAATGAATATAATAGGTGGAGCTTTGTAAATATAGACATGTATGAGAGGCGGGGCATCGTGTAGTTTAGATTCATATAGGTGATGACGCTTTGTGTATGTGGACTTGTTAAGGAGGAGGGGCTTCGTGGACATGGTAATATAGGAGAGGCGGAGCTTTGTGTACATAAACTTCAATGAGAGGTGGGGCTTCATGTGCATGGACATGTATGGGAGGTGTTTATTTATTATAAGGACTTTGCAGTACTTCAAGTACTCTTCATGGACTTCAATAAGAAAAAGAGTTGAAATATTGGACATGTACATGGATAAGAGGTGGAGCTTCATGTACATGGGAAAGAGGTGAAGCTTCATGTACACAGACATGGATAAGAGGTGGAGCTTCATGTACACAGACATGGATAAGAGGTGGAGCTTCATGTACACAGACATGGATAAGAGGTGGAGCTTCATGTACACAGACATGGATAAGAGGTGGAGCTTCATGTACACAGACATGGATAAGAGGTGGAGCTTCATGTACTGTACATGGATAAGAGGTGGAGCTTCATGTACACAGACATGGATAAGAGGTGGAGCTTCATGTACTGTACATGGACATGGATAAGAGGTGGAGCTTCATGTACACAGACATGGATAAGAGGTGGAGCTTCATGTACTGTACATGGATAAGAGGTGTGAACAAATCAGCCCAACGTTGTACTTCAGCCTTTATCCACTGGAATCTACCCATTGCCCCTTGACAGTGTTAATTTTTCCTCTAAGCTTCTTCGCCTCAGTCTGTGACACTGATTCATTCAGACAGAGTTTCTGCATGACGTGGCAGTTTCAGTGGAACTCCCGCAGTCTCCTGACCCCTCCGGCCTGCTCGACATGTTCACTCACGTGTTTAATAGGCATTTTAATTACAAATGAAACGGCTTCCTCCTGATCCGAGGATGATTAATTAGAGGCGTGAGGTAAATGCAGGGTCAGTGACCAGTCACAATGACTCACTGCTTCTCCTGCACTACTGTGGGCTTTTTATTCCATCAGAAGTGACTTGAAAGCATAATTTAACAAATGAACACCCCTGTGAGTGATATTAAAAAAATAATGAGTGCCTGTGTTCATCTTCATAGCTTATTTATCTTAATTAATAATAATTGATTCGTTTTAATTCATTTGTTCACGGCGGTTAATTGGTACGATTACAAATGACCCTGATACCTGGGTGTCAATACTTATACACACTGGACTTAATGTTAAGTTGTATACATTAGAGCATTAATAAATATTCATACAAACATCCATTAACACTGAGAGTTCATAACTTTATTAAAATGACTGATGCTTTATTAAAGCTGTAGTTTATCATTTGTTTATTATATTTTTAACCTTTGAGACAAATAAAAAAACACCACAATAAAAACACAAGCGCTCCTCATGAAGCTTTATGAGTCAATGAGATGTATAACGCTGTGTCATAAGACTGTCATAAGCATATCATAAACATGTAACGACCGCTCATAACCCCTCCTTTTAGCACAAACTGTCTATGGAAGGAGTCTCCAGTGTCAGTTTGTGGTTTCTCTGTAATAAAAGCTGCATTTTGGGTTTTTTTTGTCTTATAAACTGTAAGAGAGAGAGAATTAAGACAAACTAGTGAAGGAACGGCTCTTTATAGCTGCTATAACATAAGAGACAACAGAAATAACTTGCTTTGTAACATTAAAAGCAACTATAAATGGGTAAGATAAGATAAGGTTGTGGGTTTGAGGGGGAAGTCGTGGCCTAATGGTTAGAGAGTTTGACTCCTAACCCTAAGGTTGTGGGTTCGAGTCTCGGGCCGGCAATACCACGACTGAGGTGCCCTTGAGCAAGGCACCGAACCCCCCCAACTGCTCCCCGGGCGCCGCAGCATAAATGGCTGCTCCGGGTGTGTGTTCACTGTGTGTGTGTGTGTTCACTGCTGTGTGTGTGTGTGCACTTTGGATGGGTTAAATGCAGACAGCGAATTCTGAGTATGGGTCACCGTACTTAGCCGTACGTCACTTTCACTTTCACTTTTTTCATAAAAAGTGGGGTGTCATTCTTTAATTAAAAAAAAAAAAAAAAAGAAATATTTAGGAAATTGATGTTGTGTATGAGGAATAAAACACTTCAGGATGTGCCGCAGGAACACATTATAACCTCCAGTTGGCGACAGAGACGCTGATTATTTTCCTGTAAAAGCACGACACAGCGGTTTCTTTCTCCAGACGAGAGCTGTTTAAATACTCAAGACGAGGTTTTAATGCGTTTCTACAATTCACATAATAAACTAACAAATTTTTAATCCAAGAGATCTAAAGTCTATTTCATCTCTCATCCATTTCTTATCAAATTTTATACGACAAAGTTTCAGAGCTAAAACACATATTTATTGAAACACCTAAAGATCTCTTTATGATTTTACAATAAATTACATTAAGTCTCTGATGCATTCTGACACATTAGATTCTTTACAGCTAATTACAGGAATTTTCTCTCTTTTTTTTTTTTTGCTTTGTTTTTATTTTGTTTGTTTATTGTATAATTTAGTTTTTGTTTTTATTTTATTTTATTTTTTGTGATTTTAAATTTTTAATTTTAAGTTTTAAATTGTTCATATTTACCAACGTTATAATGTTTTAAAAAGCAAAAGAAAGTAGTCTTTATTTACTGTTTTTGTATTAGGAGAGTTTCATTTTCTCCATACTTTTTTTTTACTGGACTCTATTATCTGCATTATTTTTTAAAAAATCTACTGAAAAATACCCATTGTTAAATGGCTGTAAAATGTAAAAAGGATTTCAATAAAAAATATTAAAAAAAAAGCTTCAAATTTTTGTAAATCTATCTATTAAAATCATTATTAGATTTTACTCATTACATTTCTAGTCCCAGTGAAACCTGCAGGAAACTGAGTGCCCACTAGTGGTGAAGTGCAGCACTGCAGCAGTATACAGTTTAATATTATCAGGTATTTTGTGAGGTATGAAGCCTTGAAGTCAGACTGAAGAACTTCCACTTTACCTCAAAGATGATCAGCACGTAAACTCCAGTCAGGATGAGTCCAGCGATTAGCACCTGAGTTTCTACTCGTAAAGAAAGAGCCTGGTGAGTCATGGACAGAGGAACCACCTGATTGTCCTGCAGGAAGGCCTGCACATTAATCTGGATTGGAGCTCTGGAGGAAAAATTGTTCTTGTTACTTCAGTAACAACGCTGTAATCATCAGTTGACTTGTTCACCTTCAGTTTCTCAGAGTCTCTACGAGTCTCAGTTAGTGTCTATGAGCTCTATGTCTATCTGAGTCTCTCTGTGTCTCTCTGTGTCTCTCTCAGTCTCTGAGTCTCTCTGAGTCTCTCTGTGTCTCTCTGTGTCTCTCTGTGTCTCTCTCAGTCTCTGAGTCTCTCTGAGTCTCTCTGTCTCTCTGAGTCTCTGAGTCTCTCTGAGTCTCTCTGTGTCTCTCTGTGTCTCTCTGAGTCTCTGAGTCTCTCTGAGTCTCTCTGAGTCTCTCTGAGAGTCTCTGAGTCTCTCTGAGTCTCTCTGAGAGTCACTGAGTCTCTCTGAGTCTCTCTGTGTCTCTCTCAGTCTCTCTGAGTCTCTCTGTGTCTCTCTGAGTCTCTCTGAGTCTCTCTGAGTCTCTCTGTGTCTCTCTGTGTCTCTCTGAGTCTCTCTGAGTCTCTGTGTCTGTCTGAGTCTCTCTGAGTCTCCCTGAAAGTCTCTGAGTCTCTCTTAGTCTCTCTGAGTCTCTCTGTGTCTCTCTGTGTCTCTCTGAGTCTCTCTGAGTCTCTGTGTCTGTCTGAGTCTCTCTGAGTCTCCCTGAAAGTCTCTGAGTCTCTCTGAGTCTCTCTGAGTCTCTCTGTGTCTCTCTGAGTCTCTCTGAGTCTCCCTGAGAGTCTCTGAGTCTCTCTTAGTCTCTCTTAGTCTCTCTGTGTCTCTCTGTGTCTCTCTGAGTCTCTCTGTGTCTCTCTGAGTCTCTCTGAGTCTCCCTGAGAGTCTCTGAGTCTCTCTTAGTCTCTCTGTGTCTCCCTGAGTCTCTCTGAGTCTCTCTGAGTCTCTCTGTGTCTCTCTGAGTCTCTCTGAGTCTCTCTGAGTCTCTCTGTGTCTCTCTGAGTCTCTGAGTCTCTCTGAGTCTCTCTGTGTCTCTCTGTGTCTCTCTGAGTCTCTGAGTCTCTCTGAGTCTCTCTGAGTCTCTCTGAGAGTCTCTGAGTCTCTCTGTGTCTCTCTGAGTCTCTCTGTGTCTCTCTGAGTCTCCCTGTGTCTCTCTCAGTCTCTCTGAGTCTCTCTGAGTCTGTAATATAACATAAGATGACAGCAGAGCTACTGTTACTTTCCTGATACCTTAAAGTCACTTCACAAAAGTTCTGAAACAAGACCCAAAAAATTCAAGCACTGGAAAAAGAAAGACTTTTTTTACTTCTTCTTCTACAGATATCACCCTCTCCATAACCCCACCTCTCCATAACCACACCTCTCCATAACCACACCTCTCCATAACCACACCTCTCCATAACCCCTCACTTTATAACCACACCTCTCCATAACCCCACCACTTTATAACCCCACCACTCCATAACCACACCTCTCCATAACCACACCTCTCCATAACCACACCTCTCCATAACCACACCTCTCCATAACCCCATCACTTTATAACCCCACCACTCCATAACCCCACCTCTCCATAACCACACCTCTCCATAACCCCATCACTTTATAACCACACCTCTCCATAACCCCACCTCTCCATAACCACACCTCTCCATAACCCCATCACTTTATAACCACACCTCTCCATAACCCCACCACTTTATAACCCCACCACTCCATAACCCCACCACTTTATAACCCCACCACTCCATAACCCCACCACTTTATAACCCCACCACTCCATAACCCCACCACTCCATAAACACACCTCTCCATAACCCCACCACTTTATAACCCCACCACTACATAACCCCACCATTCTATAACCACACCTCTCCATAACCACACCTCTCCATAACCACACCTCTCCATAAACCCACCTCTCCATAACCCCACCTCTTCATAACCCCACCACATTATAACCCCACCACTTTATAACCCCACCACTTCATAACCCCACCTCTCCATAACCCCACCACTTCATAACCCCACCTCTCCATAACCCCATTACATAACCCCACCTCTCTAGAACCCCACCCTGTCTCGTTCCCAAGCTTTACATTACATCCTACAACAGAAATAGTTCTGTATATCGTATCCACACTGTCTCTACTTATTTATTTAACTTTATTCTAATTTCTTGTAATAAAGCAGGACCATGGTGTGTAGTCTATTAAACTTATCAAGTCATTAATTATTCAATTAATAATTATTAACCTCTATGTCTTCAGTTTCTCCCCTGAGTACAAGGCAGTGTGATTCCTGCCCCAGTGGTCCAGTACTAACACTTAGATAGTGCCACCGGGGGCAGAAACAACTCCAGGACCTCCATAGTTTTTATTTTACTTCATTTCATTATGATTTCTTTTTATTTAGAGAAGTATTGAGTTTAAGTACTTGGGTTCAACAGTCCAGAGTAATGGAGAGAGTGGGAAAGAGGTAAAGAAGCGAGTGCAGGCAGGGTGGAGTGGGTGGAGAAAGGTGTCAGGAGTTCTGTGTGATAGGAAAATATCAGCAAGAATCAAGGTGAAGGTGTACAGGACAGTGGTGAGACCGGCCGTGATGTATGGTTTAGAGACAGTGTCACTGAAGAAGAGACAGGAGTCAGAGCTAGAGGAAGCCGAGCTGAAGATGTTGAGGTTCTCTTTGGGAGTGACGAGATTGGACAGGATTAGGAACGAGTACATCAGAGGGACAGCCCATGTTGGACGTTTGGGGGACAAAGTTAGGGAGGCGAGATTAAGATGGTTTGGACATGTTCAGAGGAGGGAGAGTGAGTATATTGGTAGGAGAATGTTGGACATGGAGCTGCCAGGCAGGAGGCAAAGAGGAAGGTCAAAGAGGAGGTATATGGATGTAATTAATGAGGATATGAAGCTAGTGGGTGTAAGTGTTGAGGATGGAGAAGATAGGGAGAGGTGGAGAGAGATGATTCGCTGTGGAGACCCCCGAAGGGAAAAGCCAAAAGAAGAAGAAGAAGAAGAAGAAGAAGAAGAAGAAGATTGTATTTATTTACATAATCATTTATTTACATCCTACAATCCCAACACCGCTGGATCTGTTCACATACTACAGATTTTATTAGCTAACTGTTTTGTGTTTTATTTTCTAACAGACACTGAAGCATTTTACACTTTTTTACTCGTCACTGATGATGAGTGTATAAAAATTACCCAGCAAGCATCGCAAAAGTCCTGGTTTTGAGAATCTGGTCACTCCGTCTGGAATGTAGAGGTATGGTCCAGTTATAAAATACCTGTTTAAATCACAGAGAAAAATAAAAACAGAATGAGTGACATGCTGAGAAACATCCTGCAGCCTCCTGGGGAGTGAGGGCAGTGCAGGACATTTGCATTTAGAGTGTTGCTCATACATCACTGTCACTTTATTTACAAGCATGTGCTGTTGATTTGTAAAATGTGTCACA
>NC_083463.1:2142960-2155460 GCF_030014155.1 Tachysurus vachellii
GTGGAGCAGATGTCACTCCCTTCCATGTTACCTGATATGAGCATCCTTCCAGGTAGGAAGCGAACCATTCCCAAGCTGATCCACAAATCCCAAGACTCCTTTGGGTGGATAAGAGCGTCTCGTGGTTGACCGTATAAAATGCTGCTGAAAGGTCAAGGAGGATAAGGACGGATGACAGTTTGGCTGATCTAGCAGCATGTAGTTTCTCAGAGACATCCAAAAGGACTGTCTCTGTGGAATGAGCTGCTTTAAAGCCAGACTGTTGGGATCTTGGAGGTTGTTCTGTGAGAGATAGACAGACAGATGATTATAGACAATGCGTTCAAGAATTTTTGAAAGAAACGAGAGAAGTGACACTGGTCTGTAGTTACTGATGTCTGATGGATCCAGAGCAGGTTTCTTCAGGATGGGAATAACCCTTGCTCTCTTGAAGGTAGTTGGTACCTGACCAGATGCTATGGATCTATTGATGATAGTGGTAATGAAGAGCAGAAGCTCTTGCAAGATGGTCTGGAGCATAGTGAAAGGGAGTGGATCCAATGTGCAGATGGTAGGATTGAAGGACTGGAGGAGATGTAAAATCACTTCTGCTGCTACAGTTGAGAAATGCAACAGCGAAGTAGTGGGAGAATCCATACTGTGAGATGTAAGTGCAGTCTGGGCAGAAGTGAAGGTCCGGCAGATTTCCTCATTCTTCTCATGGTAGAAAGAAGCAAAGTCTTGAAGAATGGAGCCGGGGGGTTGAGGAGAGAAATGATGATGTTGTGGAGCTTCCAAGGGTCTTGTGCTGAATCTTCGAGCTTTTCCTTGTGAAAAGAAATTTTGGCAGAAGTCACATCTGAGGAGAACTTGGCCAGGAGTGTACAATAAGAATCAAGATCTGCATCAAGTTGTGATTTCTTCCACATTTTCTGGGATGATGAGGAGGGAAGAAGATTGAAGCTTGTCAGAGGGGAGGTTGAAGTCACCAAGCACCGTCAGAGGGGTGCTATCGAAAGGAAAAGCACTAAGCAGTGTGTCCATTTCTTCCAGGAAGTCTCCTAGGGGACCAGGAGGGCGGTAGACAACAATGATAACAAGGTTGATTGGAGAAGTAACTGAAATGGGATGGAATTCAAAAGAGGAGATGGTTAAATGAGACAAGAGGAGAGGTGTAAAACACCATCTCCATGACAACAATAAACCTGTACCACCACCCCTGCCTGTTTCTCGTAGTGAGTGAGAGAATAAAGGATAAAGCAGATGGTGTAGCAGTGTTCTGTGGGAATATCCAGGTTTCTGTTAGCGCAAGAAAATCAAAGGAGTAATGTGAAGTTAAAGCAGAGATAAAATCAGCTTTCTTTACAGCAGACTGACAATTCCAGAGCCCACCTACCACCACTGTGTGAGACACACAACAGAGGAGGGTAGATGAGGTTACTGGGATTGTGACCTCTGCTCTGTGGACAAGAGTGTCTGTGTCAGTAAGAGGTGACTACAGAGATGGGTTTGAGGCAGTCAACCAAGAGTGAGATTTAAGATGTGGTGTGGTAGAATTTATCAAACATTACTACACACTTATTTACAGTGTGTTAGAGAGATACTTACAAACCGCTACAGACACTAGTGTAGCAAAGAACCTTCAGTTTAAATCAGTAAGCCCTGCCCACAATTCACACCTTAAGGTAGACTGAAACTACTCCTGATTAATCAGCTGAGAGAACAACAAAGACCAACACTATAAGATCAACAATGGTATAGAATATAACACAATTAAAATCACACAACTCTAGAACAAAGTGAGTTAAGCTTCATTAGTACACAAATGTCAGGGACCTACTTTACCAGAAGACAATATATTCAAATAAATAGAGTTAAAGCACACTCAAACACAAACACACACACACACACTCAAACACACACACACGCATAAACACACACACACACGCAAACACACACACACACACAGAAACGCACACACACACATACAGTGAAGCTGATAGTAGTACAGTACATGAGGTTGGAGGAGACAGAAACAAACACACACACAGAAACACAGAAATGCGCGCACACACATAAACACACAAACACACACACAAACACACACAAGCACAAACACACACACACGCATAAACACACACACACGCAAACACACACACACACACACAGTGAAGCTGATAGTAGTACCTGAGGTTGGAGGAGACAGAAACAAACACACACACACAGAAATGCGTGCACACACACACATATAAACAAACACACACATGCACAAACACACACACACACATACACACACACACATGCATGCATAAACACACACACAAACACACACACACAAACACACACTCAGAAATGCACACACTCACACATCCACACACACTCAGAAATGCACACACACACAGTGAAGCTGATAGTAGTACCTGAGGTTGGAGGAGACAGAAACAAACACACACACACACAAACACACACACGCATAAACACACACACAAACAAACAAACACACACACACGCATAAACACACACAAACAAACACACACACAAACACACATTCAGAAATGCACACACTCACACACCCACACACACTCAGAAATGCACACACACACAGTGAAGCTGATAGTAGTACCTGAGGTTGGAGGAGACAGAAACAAACACACACACACAGAAACACAGAAATGCGTGCACACACACACATATAAACAAACACACACATGCACAAACACACACACACACACACATACACACACACACACATGCATGCATAAACACACACACAAACACACACACACAAACACACACTCAGAAATGCACACACACACAGTGAAGCTGATAGTAGTACCTGAGGTTGGAGGAGAGTTTGAAGTTGTTCTCAGTTTTGTCAGTAGACACTGAGTGAGACAGACTCGTCACTTCGCTCCCCAGGCGACATCTTCGCTCCAACTCTGCAGAATTTCCATCCCACAAATCGTCTCCGGGTCCAAAACCGGTGTCACGCAGGGTCATGTATGTTAAACTACACACACAAACACACACACAGCAGTCCATCTTGAGACTTGAGCTTTGCTCATTTCACACACATACATTATTACTGTTCTTTAATTATTTTTTTTTAACTATCGAATATATTTAAAAAAAATTAATCATCTGTACAAAGGACTAAACATTTAAAAACCTTCTCATGTTTGATCAGAACTATAAAAAAATCTAATAATATTCTTGACATATTTCTTGAAACAATTAGAATATTTTACAGTACTTCAGGACTATAAAAAGGATCTGATTTCTGAGGTGTTTAAAAATAATTGTAGTTATTTTTAGTGATTTAAATTAGAAATTATATAAAATAAACTAAATAAATACTGTGTCAGGATCTTTTTCAGTTTTATTTAGTTTGCTGAGTCGTTTCAGTTGATTCTGATTTCATTTTGTCTGAGCAGAACAAAATCCTCTTTACTCAGCTCACTCTAAAGTGACATGAGGTCGATTTGTTTAAAATCTCTGCATGTGAAAGTGAGATAAACTCCGTCTAAATGTCCTCATGATGAAACACACAACACTTGCAGGTAACTTTGTGAGTAAATGTGTGATAGACTGAAACTTGCCCATCGTCCTGAGTGATCCGGAGCAGTGGAGATCTCTCTGTCAGGCTCGTCTTTCCTCTCAGGAAGTTCACCATGCTGAAGTTTCGTCTGACACCACAAAACCAAACAGGGTTTAAATAAACAAGTGATTTGATATTACAGCTGTGACAAAATGCTGATTTATTCAAAAATAAACAACAGCTGATGATTTACATTTTGACTTCCGATTTTATTTGCAACTAAAACATTATTTGAATTCAATAAAACTTTAATTCAAAGGTGATTAAAAATTCACATTCCCTTAAAACAGAATACAGTAAAGAATAAGACACAGCGTCGTGATGTTATTGTAAAATATTCAGTAACGGCGTTACTGTTACCATGGAGTTACTGTTACCATGGAGTTACTGTTACCATGGAGTTACTGTTACCATAGAGTTACTGTTACCATGGAGTTACTGTTACCATAGAGTTACTGTTACCATGGAGTTACTGTTACCATGGAGTTACTGTTACCATAGAGTTACTGTTACCATGGAATTACTGTTACCATGTAGTTACTGTTACCATAGTGTTACTGTTACCATAGAGTTACTGTTACCATGGAGTTACTGTTACCATGTAGTTACTGTTACCATAGTGTTGCTGTTACCATAGTGTTGCTGTTACCATGGAGTTACTGTTACTATAGAGTTACTGTTACCATAGAGTTACTGTTACCATAGTGTTACTGTTACTATAGAGTTACTGTTACTATAGAGCAGGGGTGTCAAACTTAGGTGTAATTATATTTGGCCGCGAGATCATATTAAATGTGGCTAGCCACATGCTCCGCTAATACTACAAATCCCAGAATGCCTTCCCACTGTACTGACACGTAGTCACGAACAGCAAGCGCTCCTCATTCTCTGTTGACAGTCGTTAACAACCGTTCTACAGTCACATCAGGCAAGTTAACTCCAGTCTCCACAAACATGGCCAAACGAAAGATGGACATTAGGAGCTTTCAAGACAGGAGGGAGGGAAATTATCTGTTCACGAATATAAAGGACAGACCTGTTTGTCTTGTGTGCTAACGGAGCTAACGTGTCTGTAACCAAAGAATATAACATAAGAAGACACTATGAAATGAAACAGAGTGTAGCAAACTGAGTTTGAATACACTGTATGTTTTCTTTATGCACTTTTTCTACTCCAAGGCATGTTAATAGTCGAAAAGTTGGATTTTCATCGAATGAAATGATTATTTTTGGTTGTTTTGTTGTCGGTTTTGAAAAAGATCCACTTCAAAAAGGAACTTAAAATGATCCAGTGAGAGGCATCATTTATTTATTTATTTATTTATTTAAATAAGAAATGAACACCACTGATGTGTCTTTTATTTCAAATTTAATTTCTCATGTGTTTGTAATATCAAGCTCTGGTTGTTCCAAATCCTGTGTTCAAACAAAACTAAAGTTTGTTTCCATATGAAAAAGGTTGAACATTACACATCAGTTGCAGTTCATTTTTCAATAAATATGCAGTTTGGCCTGTGACTTTATCTCAGTTTTATATTTTGGCCTACTGTGACTTTGAGTTTGACTCCCCTGCTATAGAGTTACTGTTACCATGGAGTTACTATTACTATGAAGTTACTGTTACTAGTGAGTTACTGTTACCATGGAGTTAGAGTTATGGTTACTATGGAGTTACTGTTACCATGGAGTTACAGTTACTAGGAAGTTACTGTTACTATAGAGTTACTGTTACCATGGAGTTACTATTACCATGGAGTTACGGTTACTATGGAATTACTTTAACCATGGAGTTACGGTTACTATGGAGTTACTGTTACTATGGAGTTACTGTTACCATAGGGTTAGGGTTGCAGTTACAGCAGCTACAACTTTCACCATTTTTTCTTTCATCTTTCTTGGGGTTAACGTTACACAGAAATGCAACTTGATATCTGAAGAAGACGTATACTGCTTCACCCCTGACTGTTCCAAAGCACTGACACTGGAGACTCCTTACATAAATGTTCAATAAACATGACCTTTCAGAAACCTTCAGCACATCACGTTTATATAAGAATGTTGAATGAGCTGTTACTACAGAACTGATAACGCATTTGAACGAGCGCATTAATATAAACATGTGACTTGAAACTGCACTATTATAGGAAATTAATCAGGACTATGTGACCAATCAGAATCCAGCATTCAGCATCACTGTGGGATAAAGACATTTTTATTTACAGCAATGAATCATGTTCTGTTTCAGGTGTCAGATTTTTAACTTGTGTGCACAACTTTTTGCTTCTCTGGTATCTAAAATTACCTTTGACCTTTGACCCTTTATTAGAAAAAACTCTCAGACTGTGCAGGAGAATTTGATTGACAGCTCTGGCTCCTGGCATTAAGATGAGCATCATTAAAGAGTGTGTGTCACTCAAACACGGTGACTGAGTCTGGTGTCTCACCATCCACTCGACTGCCTTGTTTGCTTGTTTGAGACTTATCGGAGACCCAGTCAGTTTCTGACTAATCCCCCAAAATAACAACCACCCGCTCGGTTCTCATGTCTCTATCCAATTCCAAAAGTTCAGGAATACACACAAACACACACACACACACACACACACACACACACACACACACACACACAATTAATATATATTAATATATAAAACTCATAACACTTAAAGTAACATTTCTGTACCAAAAAGACTTGGTAACTGGTAGGAATATCTCTTTCTCTCACACTCTCTCTCTAAACTATTGGCACCCCAGCAGGTGGTACCTGTGCTCCTGGTGGTCGGTGTAGATGATGTGGTGTCCTGGTGGTATAGCGGCGGCCTGCAGCAGCTTCTGTGTCTCTGTCCTTTTAGAAAATCCTTCTAAGAGACGCAGCTCACCAAAGTTTCCTGCCACAGTTTCAGACATCTGATGGCCCTGAGCTCCCGCTGGAGACGTCTCCAAACTGTTCTTATTCTCCAGATACATCCTGAATAAACAAGACAAAAATAAGCAGGATGTCTCATTTTACTGATTAAAAAATCACTGGAAGAATTATACAAGATCCAATTTTAATACGTACAAACACTCGCCATCTAGTGGCTATTCTGTGAATAATCTATCACTGCTCACCTAGGGATGCTCTGACATCTTTGTTGGTTGTGGATGTAAGTTTTGTGATGTCACTTCCATGTTCAGTTTAAGCCCATGGGTAATTTTCTGTCCTGAAACACTGACTAAAGTTTTCACAGAGCAGTAATTGGTGTTCGCTTTATACAGCTGGGGGATTGTAGGGTTTTATTTAAGAGTCCCATGATGCCTCAGTTTGCCTGACATGTCCTGGGAGTGACAATTAACTCACCTGAGAACCCTTCTACTGCACACAAGCTAAGTGGGGCCTAAGGGCATTGTTAGCAGGGTGTGTGTGTGTGTGTGTGTGTGTGTGTGTGTGTGTGTGTGTGTGTGTGTGTGTGAGTGTGTTAATAATGAGTATCTTTGTGTGCTCAGAATTAATCCCTCTATGTGACGATAAGCTTAAGTGTAAGAATCACTCTGCTCATCTAGCAACTTCTCTCATGCTAGTTTTCTTTCTCTGAGAAGCACATGATCATCACCATCATCACCATCATCCTCACACAATGTTTGTGTGTCTGTGTGTGTGTGTGTGTGTGTGTGTGTGTGTGTGAACTGAATCTTAGGGATTAATCTTCACATGTAAAGGAAACAAAGCCTGAGTTCAGAGTCCACGTGAGCCACATTCCAAAGAGCTCCACATTGGGGTTAATTGCGTCATTAGCACTGATCTCATGTGGCAGAAAAATGAGCCTGAGGTAAGAACATTATAACAGTGTTGTTATCATTAGTGCTGACTGTTAAACTGACAAATTATTCTACAATCATATATAGTTTACTAGCTTGCAAAGCTAATGAACTTCTTGATATAATTATTGTGCTAGTTAGCTAAGCATTAGCCAGCTTGTTAGCAAACATGGCTGTTTATTAATAGTTAATACTTCCTGGTAACATCAGCTAAGCTGGTCTATATTAGTATGTTTGTGTTTATTTGACTTGCTTAGCTCATGTTGTTAATCTAAAGCTGCACTCTGCATCAAAAAAGTACATAAAATAAAGACTAGTTGTGATGTGTTTGATTTGCTGATCATGTGACATCACATAAGTGTATAATGACCAGAACAATAACACACACACTCTACTGTAACACACTCTACTGTAACACACACACTCTACTGTACCACACTCTACTGTAACACACACACTCTACTGTAACACACTCTACTGTAACACGCACACTCTACTGTAACACACACTCTACTGTAACACACTCTACTGTAACACACACACTCTACTGTAACACACACACTCTACTGTAACACACTCTACTGTAACACACACTACTGTAACACACACACTCTACTGTAACACACACACTCTACTGTAACACACTTTACTGTAACACACTCTACTGTAACACAAACTACTGTGACACACACACTCTACTGTAACACACTCTCTACTGTAGCACACTCACTCTACTGTAAAACACTTTCTACTGTAACACACTCACTCTACTGTAACACACACTACTGTGACACACTCTAGTGTAACACACACACTCTACTGTAACACACACTACTGTGACACACTCTAGTGTAACACACACACTATACTGTAACACACTCTACTGTAACACACACTACTGTAACACACACACTACGGTAACAAACTCTCTACTGTAACACTCTCTACTGTAACACTCTCTACTGTAACACACTCTCTAATGTAACGCACACGCTCCACTGTAACACTCAGTCTACTGTAACACACTCTACTGTATCACACTTTCTACTGTAACACACTCACTCTACTGTATCACACTTTCTACTGTAACACACTCTCTCTTCTTTAAAACACTCTCTCTACTGTAACACACCCTCTAATGTAACGCACACTCGCTACTGTAACACACTCACTCTACTGTAACACACACTACTGTGACACACTTACTTTACTGTAACACACTTTCTACTGTAACACACTCACTCTACTGTAACACACACTACTGTGACACACTTACTTTACTGTAACACACTCTACTGTAACACACACACTCTACTGTAACACACACTACTGTAACACACACACTCTACTGTAACACACTTTACTGTAACACACTCTACTGTAACACAAACTACTGTGACACACACACTCTACTGTAACACACTCTCTACTGTAGCACACTCACTCTACTGTAACACACTTTCTACTGTAACACACTCACTCTACTGTAACACACACTACTGTGACACACTCTAGTGTAACACACACTGTACTGTAACACACTCTACTGTAACACACACTACTGTAACACACACACTACGGTAACAAACTCTCTACTGTAACACTCTCTACTGTAACACTCTCTACTGTAACACACTCTCTAATGTAACGCACACGCTCCACTGTAACACTCAGTCTACTGTAACACACTCTACTGTATCACACTTTCTACTGTAACACACTCTCTCTTCTTTAACACACTCTCTCTACTGTAACACACCCTCTAATGTAACGCACACTCGCTACTGTAACACTCAGTCTACTGTAACACACACTCTACTGTAGCACACTCACTCTACTGTAACACACTTTCTACTGTAACACACTCACTCTACTGTAACACACACTACTGTGACACTTACTTTACTGTAACACACACTCTACTGTAACACTCTCTACTGTAACACTCTCTACTGTAACACACTCTAGTGTAACACACACACTATACTGTAACACACTCTCTCTACTGTAACACACCCTCTAATGTAACACACTCTCTACTGTAACACTCAGTCTACTGTAACACACACTCTACTGTAGCACACTCACTCTACTGTAACACACTTTCTACTGTAACACACTCACTCTACTGTAACACTCTCTACTGTAACACACTCTAGTGTAACACACACACTATACTGTAACACACTCTACTGTAACACTCTCTACTGTAACACACTCTCTACTTTAACACACTCTCTCTACTGTAACACACCCTCTAATGTAACGCACACTCTCTACTGTAACACACACTCTACTGTAACACACACTCTACTGTAGCACACTCACTCTACTGTAACACACTTTCTACTGTAACACACACACTCTACTGTAACAGTCTCTACTGTAACACACTCTACTGTAACAGTCTCTACTGTAACACACTCTAGTGTAACACACACACTCTACTGTAACACTCTCTACTGTAACACACTCTCTCTTCTTTAACACACTCTCTCTACTGTAACACCTGTATGTATTTTTAATGTTTTTTAATTTTAGCCCTACTTCCCTTTCCCTAAGTGGTTATTCCACTTGTCAGGCCGCCATTGTAAATAAGAACCTGTTCTTAATGACTTGCCTGTAAAAATAAAGGTTAAACAAACACACACTCTAGTGTAACGCACACTCTTTACTGTAACACTCAGACTACTGTAACACACACTCTACTGTAACACACTCTCTACTGTAACACACCCTCTAATGTAACACACACGCTCTACTGTAACACTCAGTCTACTGTAACACACACTACTGTAACACACTCTCTACTGTAACACTCAGTCTACTGTAACACACACTCTCTACTGTAACACACACTCTACTGTAACACACACTCTACTGTAACACACCCTCTAATGTAACGCACACTCTCTACTGTAACACTTAGTCTACTGTAACACACGCTCTACTGTAACACACGCTCTACTGTAACACACTCTCTACTGTAACACTTAGTCTACTGTAACACTTAGTCTACTGTAACACACACTCTACTGTAACACACTCTCTACTGTAACACACCCTCTAATGTAACACACACTCTCTACTGTAACACTCAGTCTACTGTAACACACACTACTGTAACACACTCTCTACTGTAACACACACTCTAATGTAACGCATACTCTCTACTGTAACACACACTCTACTGTAACACACACTACTGTAACACACTCTCTACTGTAACACACCCTCTAATGTAACGCACACTCTCTACTGTAACACTTAGTCTACTGTAACACACACTCTACTGTAACACACACTCTACTGTAACACACTCTCTACTGTAACACACCCTCTAATGTAACGCACACTCTCTACTGTAACACTTAGTCTACTGTAACACACTCTCTACTGTAACACACTCTCTACTGTAACACACACTCTACTGTAACACACACTACTGTAACACACCCTCTAATGTAACGCACACTCTCTATTGTAACAAACTCTCTACTGTAACACACACTCTACTGTAACACACTCTCTACTGTAACACACCCTCTAATGTAACGCACACTCTCTACTGTAACACACACTCTACTGTAACACACTCTCTACTGTAACACACCCTCTAATGTAACGCACACTCTCTATTGTAACACACTCTCTACTGTAACACACCCTCTAATGTAACGCACACTCTCTATTGTAACAAACTCTCTACTGTAACACACACTCTACTGTAACACGCCCTCTAATGTAACGCACACTCTCTACTGTAACACTTAGTCTACTGTAACACACACTCTACTGTAACAAACTCTCTACTGTAACACACCCTCTAATGTAACGCACACTCTCTACTGTAACACTTAGTCTACTGTAACACACACTACTGTAACACACTCTCTACTGTAACACACTCTCTACTGTAACACACCCTCTAATGTAACGCACACTCTCTATTGTAACAAACTCTCTACTGTAACACACACTCTACTGTAACAAACTCTCTACTGTAACACTCTCTCTCTCTACTGTAGCACACACTGTCTACTGTAGCACACACTTTCTACTGTAACACACTCTCTTCTATAACACACACTCTCTTCTGTAACACTCATTGTCTACTGTAATACACACTTTCTCTAATATAACACTCTCTCTACTCTAAGACATTTTCTTTACTGTAACACACACTGTCTGTCGCTCTGTAACACACATTCTCTCTCTCTCTCTCTCTCTCTCTCTCTCTCTCTCCCTCTCTCTCTCTCTCTCTCTCTCTCTCTCTCTGTAATATCACACTCTCTCTGCCCCTACAGGAGTAGAGGATATATTACAGCTTTAGGCACACTTGAAATAAGCTTTTGTTCTCCTTGGTTGATTTACTTCCATATGAGTCTGGAACAATAAGGCAGCCACATAAAAGCACCCCCCCCCCGCCCCCAAACACACACACACACACACACACACACACACACACACACACACACACACACCACATTGTGTCCGCACGAGAAGAAGATGGAGCAAACCACAGTCTTGTTATCTATGACCAATCATTTGGATTTGCTTGTGCACATTAGAGACTCTCGTCTTTCATGAAACATCCCCAGAGGCATTCAGGCCTCACCATGAGCCACACTCGAGAAAGGAAGTGAGACACAGTGCGAGATAAATAAACACAAAAATAAATTCCATCTAAAACACAAACCCACACTTTAAAACAAACGTTCTGCTAAAACATTAATGAAGAGATAACATGCTTAATTACATCATCTTCAAGCTCTTCAATTTCTGAAAAGGTTCCTCATATGAAACCAGTTGAATAGTTCTTTAGTTCCTGAAAAGTTTCTTACTGTGAAAATTCCCCCCAAATTCCTCTTGCCTCTAAAGGTTCCTGCAGATTATGACTAAATTTCCTGGGTTCCTGAAACGGAACTGTACTTACTGTAAATGTTCTTACTGAACTGAAAGCTCCCCTAAACCTGTTGAGTAAATTTAAAGTTCCTTTTGATGGAATTCCATCTAATCTTTCCTAAAGGTTCCTGGAGTGGAAATGATCCCAACCTTCCTAGATTCCTGAACAGGTTCCTCTTGGGGAAAAACACTTAACAATTTCATGTCAACATTTTACTTG
>NC_083463.1:2160460-2187960 GCF_030014155.1 Tachysurus vachellii
CCTTAAAATATCACATGCCAACTGTTCAGTTACTTCTGGACAAATCCTATTTGGCTGAAAGAACTTTTTCAGTTCACCTTGGAGACTATGTCTCCTCAACTGCTATACTCACATGTGGGGTCCCCCAGGGCTCCATTTTGGGGCCTATTCTGTTCTCCCTGTATATGCTCCCTTTAGGGCATATTTTTAGGAAATTTGGTATTTCTTTACATTGTTATGCAGATGACCTGCAAATTTATCTGCCCTTGAAACGCAAAGATACCTGCTCTCTAGTGCCCCTACTGCAGTGCTTTGAAGAAATTAAGACCTGGATGGCACTAAATTTCCTTAATTTTAATGAAAAGAAAACAGAAGTGGTGTTTACGCCAGGGGGAACCTGTGAGTCAGTAGACCTAAACCTCGGTGAGCTGAATCCTTATGTGAAGCCCTTTGTAAGAAATGTAGGTGTTGTTATGGATTGTGATTTTAAATTGGATAAACAGATTAATTTAGTAGTTAAATCATGTTTCTTCCAATTGAGACAACTCACCAAGGTGAAACCTTTCCTGTGCTCTAAGGACTTTCAGAGAGTTGTGCATATCTTTATCTCAAGTCGCCTTGATTACTGTAACAGCCTTTATTTAGGTATTAATCAGGCCTCTCTCTCCAGACTGCAAATGGTCCAGAATGCGGCAGCTCGCCTATTGACGGGCGAACGAGAGCGGTAACATATCTCTCCCATTCTCGCGTCTCTTCACTGGCTTCCTGTCCATTATAGGATTCATTTTAAAATATTGGGGCTTGTTTTTAAATCTCTTAATGGTTCAGCGCCAAGTTACTTATCAGATTTGATTAATCTGTACGCTCCGTCAAGAGCACTAAGGTCTGCTGACCATTTGCTCTTAGCTGTTCCAAGAGTGAAACTGAAGAGCAGTTTCAAGTGAAACTGAAAAGCTCTGGAACAGTTTGCCTCTCTATATTAGACAGCTCAAACACATGAGGTCTTTAAATCTGCCCTAAAAACTTATATTTACAGTCTGGCATACGATGCCATGTGAGAGCTGCTTGCTTTCTTTTATTGTTTTATTGTGTCCTAAGTATTTTTTTCTTTTATTTGTGTGTTTGTATTAATAAACCATGTGTACTTTCTGTATGTACAGCACTTTGACAAACACTTGTTGTTTAAAAAAAGTGCTTTATAAATAAACTTGACTTGACTTACTTTCAGCTTTACTGACAAATTACTATTACTTTCTCTCTCTCTCTCTCTCTCTCTCTCTCTCTCTCTCTCTCTCTCTCTCTCTCTCTCTCTCTCTCTCTCTCTCAGATCCGATCCATGTTTTTTACTCAGCATCAGAGATCAGATCCGTGCAGCTTTACTTTAAAGGGTTAATAATGTATAAATATTTGAGTTAAAACTCAGACACGAGCGTTTTGCAGTCATTCATGTCAGCAGAGGGATTTTAACGCTGAGGAATGTGAAAGAAGTGAATAATCACTGACTCTCGAGTCAAGCACCTGACCTTCTTTTTTTTTTTTTACAGTCACATTAAACACACAAAATAACTGTAACGTTTGTGAACCGAGCTACAAAACGATTGGGGAAAAAAAAGCCTTAAGACGCCAAAGAATGCTCCTGATTTTTAAGCCAAATTAATCTGTTCAAAACTTTTTTTCCTCCTTCAAAAGCCAAAGTAATCCTTCTGGCTCTACGGAGTCATGTGCCGTTACACAGAGTGATGTCAGGGCAGGAGAGACAAAAGTTTGTGCACCCTCTGAATCAACAGATGTTCCTGATGGTCAATCAAAGGTGCAAACGTCTCATTTTCTAAATCTGATTGTGAATCCGAAAAGTGTCGTCAACATCCGTCATTGGGGGGACAGAAGCGGAGCTACGTACAGCACAGGTGAGGCAGGTAACTGTGTGGGGCTGGAGATTGGAGGAGTCATTTACATAACACTAAACCAGGAACTCACCTAAAGAGGGGTTTGATTTCACCAAAAAGTTGGACTTTCCTAATAATAGTTATTAATACTTAATGACTGTAAGCTGGGGGGGCATGGTGGCTTAGTGGTTAGCACGTTCGCCTCACACCTCCAGGGTTGGGGTTCGATTCCCACCTCCACCTTGTGTGTGTGGAGTTTGCATGTTCTCCCGGTGCCTCGGGGGTTTCCTCCGGGTACTCCGGTTTCCTCCCCCGGTCCAAAGACATGCATGGTAGGTTGATTGGCATCTCTGGAAAATTGTCCCTAGTGTGTGATTGCGTGAGTGAATGAGAGTGTGTGTGTGCCCTGCGATGGGTTGGCACTCCGTCCAGGGTGTATCCTGCCTTGATGCCCGATGACGCCTGAGATAGGCACAGGCTCCCCGTGACCCGAGGTAGTTCGGATAAGCGGTAGAAAATGAATGAATGAATGAATGACTGTAAGCTGGTGAATGTAACTGCTGCTTATTTAAATATTAAAGAATCTCCACAGTTTGTTCAGTAACTTTAGACAAAAATAACCTCCGTGCAGTTTGTACACTTTATTTATTTATTTAGTGTCTTCAGCGATAAAAAGAATAAACTACGTGTGACGATGTGACAATGAATTTTTACGCCGCAACATTTTACCAAAAATGTACTTCCTCATTAAAATGGCAGGCCATGTTCCTTTTCCAATCCCCAGCTTCTCCTTTTCTGTCTCTTGAAGTTAAGAAAGTTATTTTCAGCCCATCAGTTTTCCCCTCTTTTATTCTGTCGCTTTTATTTCTCCTCTTTTATTCTGTCGCTCCCGTGTTTAATTCTTACATGATTTATTTTTCCCTCTCAGTCTGCATCTTCCTCCATTTCTCTTTCCTGTTTTTAGTTCTCTTACTTTCACTCTCACTTCCTTTCGTTCTTATGTTCCACCACTTCTCTTTATCATTAATTCCTGTCCTTTATTTCTTTTTCCTTTTATCTCTTCATCATGGAGGTCCTAGAAGTACAGTACATGCTGAAAAAGTCACTTCAGATCCTCAACGGTTCTTCCAAAGTTCCACTACTTCTCAAGTCTAAGCAGAACTACTTCTTCCTCACTTCATATCAAATCCTTTTTGCCCAGTCAGACAGGGTTCTAAGGAGTCAGTTCTCAAGGTCTAGTATCTGAACCAGTTTGTGAGTAACGTTCTTCAGAGAACTTTTGGGTTCTCTTTGGACTTGATGTCCAAAAAACAAAAAAAATAAGTGGGACCTCTATAATATTAATCACATACATTATATCGTCGCTGTCAGGCGGAAACCTCGTATCTCCAAAACCGTTATTCATTCATCTTCTACCGCTTATCCGAACTACCTCGGGTCACGGGGAGCCTGTGCCTATCTCAGGCGTCATCGGGCATCAAGGCAGGATACACTCTGGACGGAGTGCCAACCCATCACAGGGCACACACACACTCTCATTCACTCACGCAATCACACACTAGGGACAATTTTCCAGAGATGCCAATCAACCTACCATGCATGTCTTTGGACCGGGGGAGGAAACCGGAGTACCCGGAGGAAACCCCCGAGGCACGGGGAGAACATGCAAACTCCACACACACAAGGTGGAGGCGGGAATCGAACCCCGACCCTGGAGGTGTGAGGCGAACGTGCTAACCACTAAGCCACCGTGCCCCCAAAACCGTTATTTTTCAGGAAATTAAAAAAACGCCGTACCTTATCTGCAGTGCACAGGGTTTAGTCCACGTTGCAGTGGATTGTCTTGCGCTAAATTCCTGTCCTCAGACGAGCACCAGAACTAGCGGGGGTCAAGATTTTTTTTTCTCTGAGCCCAGTGTTTTGAAGACATTTACCTCAGAAGACGTGTTGATTCGTTGCGACTCTTCTTGAGGAGAAATATGACGTGAAGCTCTCCCACGGAGTGAGGAAGAGGTGGACAGTTGAAGTGTCCAATGGAGTTATGAGATTTGCGCTCAAGCTATTTTCAAGACTTTAGATTGGTTAATAACTTGTAAAAATAACAGACCCACGTGGGGACTGACCAATAGCATCGATATGTGGAAAAATATGAAATTGACAAAATTTGGACATACGAGGTTTCCGCCAGACAGCGACGATATCTTAATTAATAATAAAAAGGTTTATTAATATGCATGAAAATGCTAATTAGAACCATCCCTTTTCCCATCCCTCCTGCCATCCCAAAACATTAGATTATGTTAAGCTAACTACTAGAAAAATGAAACAAATTTTACAAATAATTATCCTCCTTGATAATGCAACAATCTATAAATATGCATGCATATGTAAATAATAAATGCCCTCCTACTGAAAATACATGCTATCTATCTAGATAACCCTAACCCTAACCCTATCTAATAAACTAGCACATAATTGTGTCTTAGGCTATAAAGATCGATTTAGCATCAGCAAAATCTGTAAAAAGTGTTACTATGGCAACAGCGATTTTGTTAATTCTGAACATAACAAATGAGTGTTTGCTTACTACATCCGCTCGATGGATGGAAAGCAATTTCTAGAAGCGCTTGTAATTTGCATTATAAACCATGATTGGTTCAGATTTAAATATTTTCTGATGTCACGAAACGAACTCGTATGTAGCTCCGCCCCTCAATTTTAGGTTTATTCTAGGTTATTCAGTGGGCTCCCCCCAGTGGGGAAGAGATCATCAGTGTTAACTGAATGTGTGTGTAGTGATTGTGTTAACAGTTGATGTGGAACTTCCACGAGACCACTTCCTCCTGATGTTACAGCAGCTGGAACTGAAATCTTCATCTCTGACACTGGAGACTTCTTCCATACGGTCACGTTAACGTGTCCTACATGAGTCGTACACGTTTCTGTGAACGAGCGGTTGCTAGTTCCGAACGCCACCATTCAGCTAGATGGGCACACATTTCGTGCCGACAGAAATGCTCTATGGGGCTATTAGCGATCTGCAGAATGTTCACCCCGACGGACTGTTTATCGTCGCCGGAGATTTCAATCATGCAAATCTCAAATCAGTGCTCCCTAAATTCCATCAGTATGTGGACTTTCTTGTTTACACAAACATTCCCACCCCCTGCCATGCGGAGCCCCGCCCCATCTCGGCTACTCAGACCACATGTCTGTTATGCATACGGACCACTCATCAGACTCTAAACCGGTTCTGAAGCAGGTGAAAACCTGGCCAGCAGGAGCCACCTCTGCTGTTCAGGACTGCTTTAAGTGCACTAACTGGAATATCTTCAGGGAGGCTGAAAGCAACAGCGACTCCCTTAACTTGGAGGAGTACACGGCCTCAGTGACCAGCTACATCGGCAAGTGCATTGATGACGTAACCGTCTCCAAGACCATCACCACATGCTCCAATCAGAAGCTGTGGATGACTGCTAGCGTACGTGCGTGCGCTGCTGAAGAGACCTAGACTTCAGAACAGGGGACAGGGCGGCCCTAACAACAGCAAGGGCCAAACTGTCCCGAGCCATCAGACAAGCAAAACATGCACATGCCCAGACAATTCACAGCCACTTCCAGGACAGCGGAGACAACTGGCGCATGTGGCAGGGCATACTGGAGATCACGAACTACAAGACAGCTTCACCTGCCTGTGACATTGATGCCTCCCTTGCAGTTGCGCTGAATGACTACTATTCTTGGTTAGAGGTGCAGAACTATGTAGCGGGAAAGAAGACCATTCCTCCCTCAATGACCAGGTACTCTGTCTATCCACAGCCGATGTGAGGAGAACTCTACACAGAGTTAACCCACAGAAGGCTGCTGGACCAGACAACATTCCTGGCAGGGTGTTCAGGTAATGTTCAGAACAGCTAGCGGATGTCTTCACTGAGATCTTCAACATTTCCCTGAGCATCGCTGTTGTTCCTACGTGCCTCAAGACAACCACCATCGTCCCCGTGCCAAAGAAGTCTACAGTGTCCTGCGTCAATGACTATCATCCCATCGCACTCACACACATTGTAATAAAGTGCTCCGAGAAGCTCGTCACGAGGCACATCAAGACCCAATTACCACCATCACTGGACCCTCTGCAATTCACATATCGTCCAAATCGCTCCACAGACAATTCCATTGCCACGGCCCTCCACTTAGCCCTCACCCACCTGGACAATAAAGACACTTATGTACGAATGCTGTTCATAGACTTTAGTTCAGCATTCAACACAGTCATCCCTCAGCACCTGATTGAGAAGCTGAGCCTTCTGGGACTGAACACCTCCGTCTGCACCTGGATCCTGGACTTCCTGACTGGGAGACCTCAGTCAGTCCGGATCGGGAACAGAATCTCCAGCACCAACACACTGAGCACTGGAGCTCCTCAGGGCTGCGTACTCAGTCCACTGCTGTTCACTCTGCTGACTCACGACTGAGCAGCAATGCACAAATAGAACCATATCATCAATTCGCCGATACTTTCGCCGATGACACGACCGTGGTGGGTCTCATCAGCAAGAACGACGAGGAGGTGCGACAGTGTGTGTGTGTCTAGGACTAACTTAAGTCTTTAGCTCTGTCTTTGTTCTATGTAACACCCTGATCCTGAAGAAACGTTGTCTCATGTCACTGTGTACTGTAACAGCTATACTGTATGTGGTTGTAATGACAATAAAAGCTTCTTAACTTGACTTGCTATAGAAACCATAATGTACGATTCGGAATCCGTTACAGAAAACGAACAGGAACATAAGCAGAAACATTTCAGATTAATATTTATTTCAAACAGAAAATTATTAACAGTATTACACCGGAATGAGACGTCGTATGAACACATGGCACAATAACTTCATTTATTTACAGTTTGTCAGGAAGCCGAACACACATGGACACAGGAGTGGGAGGAGGAGGGGTGTAGGGGGTGGTGCGGAGGGTGTGGTAGAGGAAACTGAAGACCGAAGCCTTAAAGACGACCCTGAACGAGCTCCAGATATCAACCAATCAGAGCGAGGACCACTCGCGTTCACGTCTGAGGATATTCACATGGAAAACGAAGCACACGATAGATGTTAGAAGAAGCTGCTTGTTGGATGTTTTTTCACGTGATACAGTGAGTCCATCACGGTGGTCAGCACAGTGCTAGGCTACACGGTCCAAAAAATACTAACACGTCTACAATCGATCAATCAAATAAACAAACAAACTCCAGTTTCACCCCCCGCTCTGGCTCCTGTTTTTTTTTTTTTTTTTAAATAAACTAAAAAAAATTCAGTTTTTTTTTTCTTCACCAGCTTATAGTGCTTTTAAAGCTAATTGCACATAAAGATTTTAGTCATGGTAGTACAGACGTGTGTGTGTGTGTGTGTGTGTGTGTGTGTGTTTGTGTGTGTGTGTGGGGTTACGCAAGTTTAAAACAGACATCTTCATTTTTTTATTGGCAGCATGTTTTACGACTTTGTGTGTGTGTGTGTGTGTGTGTGTGTGTGTGTGTGTGTGTGTGTGTGTGTGTGTGTGTGTGTGTGTGTGTGTGTACACGTCAGTGTGCAGTCAGATAGTCCTGTGTGGAGTCAGACGCGAAGGAGTCTGCGTCGTCGTTGTCCGAGTCGTCGGTGGAGTCGTCTGCGGCCGGTTCTCCGCTCAGAGCGATGCGAGCGTAGTCGTCAGTGTCGATGGATTTGCAGAAGTGTATGGCGTACTTGAGTTTCTCCTCCAAAACCAGCCTACACGAGTAACGAGGCAGCTTGAGCAGGAAGAAGCACGTGTACGACTCCGGCAGGAAGTGATCCGGAGGGTTGTACTTATCCAAAACCTAAAGATTCACAAATACGACAAGATATTTAATAACAAATATAAAATAATGATAAATAAAATGATCTGCGTTTTCTATTTACTCCTAAACGACTCTATTTTTAGTCCTGCTTCAACTGCAACGTTTCCTTATTGTTAAGAAGCGATCGTCGGGGCCCAAGCACTTCTCGGTCAGCACAAAATAAAAGTACTAATCTTCAGCACGATGTACAGAATAAATAAAAAGAGTAAATGTCGTTAAACCATGACCACATTAATACTGAATAGAGCTGCTATGAGCAGTCACTGAGAAACGAGATCCCATGAGAGTTCTGCAGAAAAAACACCTGCTCACCTGCACCACGAAGTCTCGTCCACGGAAATCTGCGATGGTCCTGGGCAGACGCGTTCGTCCCCACACGAACCTGAGGAAGAGCGAGCGCTCCGTGTTGGAGAACGACTCCATCACCTCCCAGAACCACTGGATGAGCGGCGCGGTTGGCTCCACCCCTTTATACGTGGCTACTGACTTCAGCAGGTGTAGCGGGATGTCAGGACTGCCGCATACCTGAAACACATGGCTCAGAGAGTCAAGCGTGTACATCGGCTTACTCCGTGATGGTGACGGTAGGTGGAGAGATTGTGATCGACACGAAGGGGTCAGAACAACAAAACAACTTTATTCAGCACATTAATACATTTTTGGATATATTAAAAACCAGCCAATTAAAATCCTGGTCATAATGACATGACCTGAGAAACAACACCAAAAGGGTCAGAGGGTGGAGCTGAATCTGATCTAAACTGATCCTGACCCTCCTCTACACCAGCACATTAAAATACAGGCTGAAACACACACATGACTCCGCCCAGGTGGGAGGAGCCACATCTCACGTGACCCGATGGAGATTTTACAGCAAGCAGAGCTGATGTGAGTCAGTGTGGAGTTTTGATACCAGTTCCTTATCTCTCATGAAATATGCCAAATGTTTGGTTTTTATTTTTGTTGCCGTAACAACAACCCAAGCATCACTGACACAAACCCAGAGGTACTTCAGTGTGTGTGTGTGTGTCAGAACTCTCACCATGGTCTCCAGTTCATATCCGGTGAAGAGAGAGAGGAGAGGAACAGGCACCACCCGAGCCATACCTTCTCTCACTGCAGCCACCTGCTCATCAAACTCATGCAGCCTGAAACACACCACAAAAGTGCTAAACGTCGCCATTCTTATAGCTGAAGTGAATGAAAAGGAGATTTACGTATTAACTAAATCGTTTAATCGCTAATGTCACAGCAACACAGACTGCTACAGCAATGTGTGTGTGTATTAGCCTAGTGTAGATAAATACAAAGGAAAGCTTGTCATTAATTCATTAACTGATTAAAGTAAGGATTTAGGAATTAGGACTGAAAGGTAAATGTAGGAACTTGTTCTCTCAGGATCTCTGAGCAGGTGGTGTGTGTGTACAGGTGGTTCAGAGCTGCATCCTCACCTGTAGTTGATGGCGAGGCGAGCGTACTCGGCTCGGTTCTCCAGGCTGATGTGTGAGTGTTTGGAGCTGAGCTGGACCTCCTGACCGCAGGCATTGGGCACAGTGAAGGGCAGAGGAATCGCCTCAAACTCCTCCGCTGATGCCTCGCTATCTCTGATATACATCAGGCCAGGGATAAAGTCCTTATCCACCTGGATCACACACACACACCCCAAGTAAGTAAGTGTTGTGCCAAACCTGGTCCAAATGCTGGCAAAGACAATTAATTTTCACATGTGGACACACAACTAAAGGATAATGTAATGTAATAACATGTATACACTATACTGTGACTGAATATTAATGTATGAGGAATGTTTATTAATTTATTTTATAAAATGATTATGGCTGTTAGAAAAGGAGCTAAACAATGTATATATTAAACTAATAAACTCAGATATAGATAGATAGATAGATAGATAGATAGATAGACAGACAGACAGACAGACAGACAGACAGACAGACAATATATATATATATATATATATATATATATATATATATATATATATATATATATATATATATATATATATATAGTGAGAGAGAGATAGATAGATAGACAGACAGATAGAGAGAGAGATAGACAGAGAGATAGACAGAGATGAGTAACAAACAGTAGAGACACAGAAGAGAGAAATGAGTAGGAAGGTAGGTAGACAGACAGACAGTCAGTCAGACAGACAGTCAGACAGTCAGACGGACGAGTGAACAGACTATAAACAGAATGAGATTAAAATCCAGTGTAAAAGAGAAGGCTGTAATGAATAAAGAGAAGCTGGTGAGAGAACGACAGTCTGTAGCTGTTATAACCAGTGAGAACAGGAACGACCTCATTTTATAGATGCTACATGTTACAATAGCTTTTAAGTTCAATACTCAATAAAAAAATGAATCAGATTCCACTCAAACCTTTGTGGGGTGTGTGTGTGTGTGTGTGTGTGTGTGTGTGTGTGTATGTGTGTGTCCTGTGCTGAAGACAGTTTCCTCACTAAACCTTCTGACAGCTTGAGGCACGAGCTTGTGAACAGAGCAGCTCTGTGAGTAAAAGGTCATGATGTAGTCAGGAAACGCTTCTGTCTACACGTTTCAGCATCTCATGATTACAGCGTGGACTCAGGAGAGTGCGCGCACACGCGCACACACACACACACACACACACACACACGCGCACACACACGCGCGCACACACACACACGTGCAGAGTCAATAATTGTCTCATAAACGAGAACAATTTTTCTAACTACTTACAAAACTTTAGTGAAATTAAATAAGTGTGTGTTGGTACAGAAGGTCATGCAGAGTTACTACACTAGCACACTATGTATGATCTAACAAGGCAGCTTATATGTGTATTATAACCTGTCTTAGCCAGGCTGAGCCGCCCTCAGGGAAAATGTAAAGCATGCAACAATCTTAAAGCACTTGTCCGATCTCATGACTACCAAATGAGCACTCAAGGGCCTCACACATACGCACTGTGGTCACATACATGTCATAAGCATGTCATATACAAGGCATAGATCATAAGTGCATATTTAGACAACAGTCATGTTATAAATTCTGTTGAAACATTTAAAAATTTTATGCATTTATAATGCATTATAACAACCAGCATATAAATACTCCTAAGTAATCCTGATTACACGAATAGGACAGGACTTATAATGAAAGAAGGTACAGTATTATTTCATAATGCCAGGTTACATGGTGCATAGAGCATTATAACAACCACACAATTGGTTCTATATTCATGAGTGGTTATAAGTAGGCATTACAACACCTGTCAATAGACTATAATCAATCCTAGTAACTAGTACCATGTTGCGCATATGTTATGACTGCATAATGAAGAATTATGACTGCATAATGACTGAATAATAAAGAATACATAACATTATTATACATGTTCATAAGAACATTGTATACACTTGCGATGTAATGCATTAATAACACTCTGTCTGGCATTATGACTTGTAGTTCACACACACGATAAACTCTTCATAATGCAAGAGTATACAGTATGACTTCATAACCTCAGATTAAATAATATGATTTATTACACGTTATAATGCCGGACACAAATGATCAATAATCGTAAATACTTCTAATGACACGCATAGCACTTTATAAAGCCTGTGTATATGAGATGACCTCATAATATCAGAATTCATAAAGCATTATGTCTTTTTATAAGAACGTTATTTTAGCACATGTTGTAAAGCATTGTAACCAATTCAGCTATTATAACTTGCAGTACATATACGGTAATACGTTTTATACGGTAAGAGTATACAGAATCTAATCCACATTAAACAATATTACTTTTTACTATGCATTACATCACCTGCATAAGTCATTATGAATATTCATAAGCAGTTCATAAAGGAGTCATACCTCACTGAGATCAGCGATGGTGAGGTTCATGCCGGCGAGTTGCTTCCACACGGGTTCGGCAAGGTACAGACTAAGAGGACTTCCTGTACGGATCGCTATTCCCAGGAGCACTCCTACACACACACACACACACACACACACACACACACACACACACACACAGACAGGCACACACAGACAGACAGACAGGCACACACAGACAGACAGACAGGCACACACAGACAGGCACACACAGACAGACAGACAGACAGACACACACACAGACACACACACAGACACACACACACAGACACAGACACACACACACAGACACAGACACACACAGACACAGACACACACACACAGACACACACACACACAGACACACAGACACACACACACACACACACACACAGACACACACACACACACACACAGAGACACACACACACACACACAGAGACACACACACACAGACACACACACACAGACACACAGACACAGACACACACACACACAGACACACACACAGACACACACACACAGACACACACACACACACAGACACACACACACACAGACACACACACACACACAGACACACACACACACAGACACACACAGACACACACACACAGACACAGACACACAGACACACACACAGACACACACAGACACACACAGACACACACACACACACAGACACACACAGACACACACAGACACACACAGACACACACTCAGAATAACATTCAGAAGCTACAGACACAGTAGTGTGTGAGGTCTAAGGTGAGGGTGTACCTAGGAAGCGGAACATGCTCATGTGAAGTGGACTTTTGGCTGTAGGGTTGAGCAGGAAGCAGTCTCTGTTAGCGCCCGACTCGTCTCGGCCATTCGGAGTAACGATGAGCAGAGGAGTGAGACCGTTCTGTAGCTCCTCACACATCTCCGCTATAGACTCACTGTAACCTCCTCCGCAGTCGTCTACAGACTCACCTACACACACACACACACAGTTCTCATGGTTAACGTATCTGTACGTGTTTGTGTTTTTCTCTACACTGTGTTTGGCATTTCTGGGGGGAGCATCAGATACGACGCAGACGTCGGATTGGATGATCAGGAATGATGTCATCACATTACATGTGTAAAAACGTTAAACAAAGCCAACACCCGCTACCTTGCTAGCCTTATACTTTGTGTTAGCTAGCTGCAAGCTACTGAACTTCGTAGTTTTCAGTTCTTAGCTCTATGCTAGTTTTTAAATGCCGTATAAGCCTGCATCGTGCTAGCTTCATACTTTGTTGGATCTTAGCCCCATGCTAGCTTTGTGAACCTTGTACATTGCTGCATTATACTGTGTATTAACAAAGGGTGATGCTAACTTTCTTAACTCTACATTCAGTTATATGACAGGTCCTAAAGTTTATGCTAGCTTTGTGAATTGTGTGTACATGATGCTAGTAAACATTTGATCAGCTTCTTCTTAAATATCACAGCGGATCTCGGTCACTGTGTAAACACCTGTCCTTTATAGTGAAACCGAGGTGTGTGTGTTTAGGTAGGAGAGTCCGTGTTTACCTACGAACTTGACCTTCCAGACACGATGAGGCAGCAGCAGGCTGTCGGGACTGAAGGAGATCATCTTTGCGCACATCTGCCCGAAGACTGACTTGGTACCGTCCGGTCCGGCTAGACCTCCTTTACTGCGCGAGCGCTTCACCTGAGAGACAGAGACGCTAATGCAGCTGAACATCACAGGCGTCTATTAACACGTCAGGGTTTCTATAGTAACGGCTGATTCATAGGATCTCAGACAGCAGACGCTAATGTTTACTCCAAAGAATTTCATTCTTTATCCATTCATCGGTTTTCTTCTCCTTCTAGACATTCATTCTCCGCTTCTTTTATGATTTGTCTCTCCTTTTGTCTTTCTCTCTCTCTGGTGTATCATTCTTGCTTTCTTTGATTTTTCTTATCATATTTTTGTTTCTTTCTTAACATTCTTTGTCTATATTTCCTTCTTTTTGTTTTATACACTTTGCTTTTTTGTTTGGTGAAGATGAAGTTATCTGTAAGGAGACGTTTACTGAACATTTATGGACGTCACAGTGCTTCACGTCTCCTTATTAAAATTTTAATAAATTCCACATTTAGAAAACTTCACCACACCGACCGACTGCTTTATAACAGGATTTATAGAAATAAATACGTATTTAAACAAACCTGCACAACATATCACCCAATCAGAATTGAGTCTATATTAGTATCACTATCACTATTAGTCTACACTCAGATTTCTGTTAAAAAAAGAAATAAAGTCTAAAGCACGAACAAACAAAACAGCAGCGAAGACAAAGATTTAACCCAAAGAATAGAGAATAATTTCTGACTGCAACAACAAAAGAGAGAGTGCAGACTGACTCTGTGTGTGTGTGTATGTATATATGTGACTGTATATATATATATATGTGTGTGTGTGTGTGTGTGTGTGTATGTAAGTATATATGAGTGTGTGTGTGAGTGTGTGTGTGTGTGTGTGAGAGTGTATGTATGTGTGTGTGTATATGTATATGCGTGTGTGTGTGTGTGTATGTATTTGTGTGTGTATATATGCGTGTGTGTATATGTGTGTGTGTATATATGCGTGTGTGTGCGCGCGTGTGTGTGTGTATGTATGTGTGTGTGTGTATGTATGTGTGTGTGTGTGCGCGCGTGTGTGTATATATGCGTGTGTGTATGTATGCGTGTGTGTGTGTGTGTGTGTGTATGTGTGTGTGTGTATATATGCGTGTGTGTGTGTATATATGCGCGTGTGTGTGTGTGTGTATGTATGTATGTATGTATGTATGTATGTGTGTGTGTGTGTGTGTGTGTGTGTATATATGCGTGTGTGTGTGTGTGTGTGTGTGTGTGTGTATGTATGTATGTATGTATATATGTGTGTGTGTGTGTATGTGTGTGTGTGTATATATGCGTGTGTGTGTATGTGTGTGTGTGTATATATGCGTGTGTGTGTGTGTGTGTGTGTGTGTGTGTGTGTGTGTGTGTGTGTGTGTGTGTATGTATGTATGTATGTATGTATGTGTGTGTGTGTACCTGGATTCGGTTGAGCTCCACGACTGGTCCATGTTGTCGGTCTCTCACCATCGTCGCCTGCACAACTTTACGAAACGCAGCCTCCTGCAAACAGAGCAAGAGAAACGGTGAAAACTTATAAAAATGATTAAAAAAATTAATTTATATTAAAATTACAAGGCATTTAATATCTGATATCTGATCTGTTGTTTTCACAAAATCCAGATAAAGAAAGACAACAAAGAAACCACAGATGTACCTTCAAGAAGCGATTAGTGGGCCCAAGCACCATAATGTGGACGTGCTTATAATGCATCACTACTCAAACATGTGAAGTATGAGCCCATCATATGATGTACAGTAGACTTAAGCTCCTTTTCATGCAACTGTGAAATATGTGTCTTAAGAAGATCCATATGAGACACGCCCACATCCAAGCTTTTGATTTGTCATTAATAATAATAATAATAATAATAATAATAATAATAATAATAATAATTTAGTTACGACGACGTGCTTTACGTCTCTGGTGCTCTGATTATGTGTAAGTGGTTTACAAAGCACTTGTATTAGATGCATTAGAAAAATACATGTATTTATTTCAGCTTTTGCGAAGGTGTCTGTGTAAAAGTAATGGCACCCACAGTGATTAACTGATTAAAAATACATTGAAAGTGACAAAGTGACGTGACATACGGCTAAGTACGGTGACCCATACTCAGAATTCGTTCTCTGCATTTAACCCATCCAAAGTGCACACACACAGCGAGCAGTGGGCAACCATTTATGCTGCGGCGCCCGGAGGGCAGTTGGGGGGTTCGGTGCCTTGCTCAAGGGCACCTCAGTCATGGTATTGCCCCAGACTCGAACCCACAACCTTAGGGTTAGGAAACAAACTCTCTAACCATTAGGCCACGACTTCCCATTGTTTAATGAATATTGCAGGGTTGTGTATGTTTAAATGTATGTGTGTGTGTGTGTGTGTGTGTGTGTGTGGGGGGGGGGGCCTCCTAACCTTGCCCTGTGAGATAAGGATGCCCCGGAGTGTGTCGAAGCCTACAGACGGGCCGTGTCCTGTCTGACCGAGTCGTCCCTCCAGGTCGAACATGGGGATACAGGGACAGAAGAGCTCAGAGATGTGGTGCAGCAGAAGCAGCCTGTTTCTCAGTGCCATGATGGGGATCTCCTGCAGGTGGTTATACTCCATGGGGACCTGGGGTTACACACACACACACACACACACTTAAAATGATATATACTCTATACAGACAAGCTTTTGCTCTTGATAGATAAACATACAGCCAAGTTGGACTCAGCATAACACCGAGTACCTGAGCAGGAAGTTTGCCAGCGTTGGTGGGTTTGCTGGTGGACCAGGCGAGTGTGTGTGCAGAGCCGCAAGCCACCCTGTTGATCTTTTTGCCCTGCAGCGCTCCTACTAGCCTTGGCCTTTGGATGGCGTTGGTGGTCCCGTCTCCCAGCTGCCCCTCGTCGTTATCACCCCATGTATACACTTCTCCTGCGTGATAAATGCTGATCGGTTATTCAGACCACACGTCGAACACAAACACATTATTACCTGCTCTATTGTAAAGAGTTACACTTCGCATTTCAGTTAAAAAAACAAGTCAGTAAATTCTCTTGGAAATCCTACCCTCCTCGGTGCAGCAGACGCAATGAAGGGAGCCGGTCGCTATAGCGATGACCTTTTTGCCCTGCAAGCCCTGGACCTGCCGGGGTCTGCGGACGTGGTCGTCTGATCCGTGACCGAGCCTGTGGTAGTCCCCTTTTCCCCTGAGAACACACACGTACGATAAAATAATGCACTGTTTTAGTTGTGTGTGTGTGTATAAGTTTGTGCTTGTGTGTTTACCATGTGTACACAGCTCCAGATTTGGTGAGAGCGACAGAGAACTGAGAGCCGCACTCCACTTTCACTACACCCAATCCTGTCAGAGAGTCAATCTAGAGAGAGAGAGAGAGAGAGAGAGAGAGAGAGAGAGAGAATGAGTACAGTACAGACAGAAGTGTGTGTGTGGGGGGGTGGTAGTAGTGAACTATTGCCTTCATGGGAGCTTTACAGCCGTCGCTGCCTCCTCGTCCCAGCTTGCCGTAATCTCCGTCTCCCCATGACCACACCATGTCATCATCTGTCAAACACAGGGTCTGAGCATCACCGCTGCCACATGCTACATCTATCACCCTGTGTCCCTGCAGAGCATCCACCTGCACTCACACACACACACACACACACACACACACACACGCGCACACACGCGCACACACGCGCACACACGCGCACACACGCGCACACACACGCACACACACGCGCACACACACACACACACACACACACGCACACACGCGCACACACGCGCACACACACACACACACACACACACACACACACACACACACACACACACACACACACACACACACACGCACACACGCACACACACGCACACACGCGCACACACGCACACACGCACACACGCACACACGCACACACGCACACACGCACACACGCACACACGCACACACGCACACATGCACACGCACACACACACGCACACACACACAGAGAAAGTATCTGTCAGAAGTGGACAATTAATGCTTCCTAAACAAACACACAAAAACACTGGACAGTCTCTTAGGATTTGGAGAAAAAAAAAAAATAACAGTAAAATCCCAACCTATAACTCAGACACAGCTGCACACACTGACCAGTTTGGGTTTGAGCTGATCCTCACTGTCTCCGTGCCCCAGGCGGCCGTAGCGCCCCTTGCCCCAGGTGTAAAGTTCTCCACTGGCTGTGATACAGGCACTGTGAGCTCCTCCAGCTGCGATATCCACCACCTCCACCCCTCTCAGAGACTCGATCACCCGAGGACGGTCGCACGGACTGAGGCAGGGAAATATGTGATTAAAAAAATTTATTAAATGAACCCAGTCTCAAATAAATGAATAAACATCTCTCTCACTTACAAACCCTGTCTTAGTAAACAAGTAATAAACCAACAATTACATAAACAAGGAAGAAACCCTGTGTGAAAAAAATGTTTTTAAATGTATTGCAATGTGAAAATGCAATAAATCCATACTGTATGTATGAATAATAAATAAATAAACGTTGTTTCCTCTTAATGAACTGTACATGTAGTGACACCTGCTGGCAGATATGAGAACTGCAAGATCAGTCCTATAACTCAAAAATAATAATCCTGTTACACACCTCCTGTTTCCGTGGCCGAGTTTTCCGTCCTCGGCTTCTCCCCAGGAGTAGACCTCTCCCTCAGAGGACAGGGCAAGGCAGTGTTTTCCCCCGGAGTTTACAGCCACCTTCCTGATGAACACGTGCTGGATGGACTCGAGCAGAGTCGGAGTGGACACGGACTCGGTGCCGCCGATCCCGAGACGCCCTCCGGCGCCGTAACCTGTAGCGTACAGCTGGAGCGGCACCAAGATATCAAAATATTAAAACTTCCATGTTATTCCATGTGACGTAGCACAATTTTAAACTTTTTATATTAAACTGATTTCCAATGTGCTGTGTACAAGTCACTTTCACTGGTACTGATTAGGGGTGCAAAATTCCGGGAGTTTTCAAGGCTGGAAACTTTCCATGGGAATTAACGGGAATATATGGAAATAAACTTGGAATTAAAAAAAATAAAATAAATAAAAAAAAAAATAAAAAATGCAGAGTTCCCTATAACAAGGAACTTAAATGTAGTTAAAAATCTTGCAGAATAATTTTGTTTAAAACAATAAGATATAATGCAGTTTAAGTTGAATTTGTACCCTACGTTCCTCGGTCACTTGCACACAGCACACTGCTTACTGGAGGGCCATTGAGGCCAAAACCCCTGCAGGTACATGCGTTCTTCCATAACATGCACAGTAACACTTTATTTTAGGGTCATTTAACTAGTTGCTTATTAGCATGAATATTAATAGAATATTGGCAATTTATTAGTACTTATTAAGCACATATTAATGCCTTATTCTACATTCTTAATTGTACCCAATACCTAAACTTAATGACTACCTTACTAACTCTTAATAAGAAGTAAATTAGGAGTGTTACACATACACATAATTTGATGACCCTCCACCTCCCCCACACACATACACACTCCCCTGAAATAAAAAAATCCTCTATAAAATAATGTTTATTACAATTAAGTTTATGTTTATTACAAGCATAATAATGTTTATTATGCTTTTGTGTTACTCAATGAAAGAATCAATTAAAGTTCTACTTACAATTAAATCAGTCAAGACGTCATTTTTAAAATTTGTATTACCTTGTATGCATGTCTGCTTATGACCAAACAAAATGTTTATTTATGTTTGTATATGATATATAGTTTATATAAATTTCCCTATATTTCCAAATAATTCCACATAAATTCCTCTACAGATTCCACAGATTAAGTTCCTGTGGAAAGTTTCCGGAAATTTACCAGAAACTTTCCGCCCCTTTGAACCCTAGTACTGATTACAATTTTATTCATTTCTAGTCAGGTCCTATTTAAAATATTTAAGTTAACATCTGTAATTAAGGAGCGTTTGAGAAACCAAACACACCAAAGGTCTTTATTTCATCTTAGGGGTGTGCAAACTTTTGCACTCAACTGTAACTGTGACTCGACGGGACTGAAGGACCTGAGTGTATATTACACTGACAACTCTGTATAGGTTTCCTCGAGCTCACCTTGCCGTCGGCCGTGACGGCAAACAGCGTCTGCTCTCCGCCGATCAGCTGAATGGGCCGCAGTGCGGCGAGGGCCTCGGTCGGTGTAGGAACTTTAACCTTTGCCCCTTCGATGCCGCCGAGTTGTCCACGATGGTTGTGACCCCAGCCGTAGATGGTGCCGCTGCCCCCCGCTGACAGAGTCCAGTCATCTGGACGTCTGAAGAAAAGCAAATTAAAAAGAAAAGGATTCACATTTATATCCAGTGATACCTCGAGACACCTGACTTTACTCGTATCTCAAAACAATTTTCCCCGTTTAAATGAATTGAAATCCCATTAATCCGTTCCAGCTCGCAAAATTCCACTCCAGTGTTTTGTTTGTGTTTTGAATATGAACAATGTTCAGTACCTGTATTTATAAATGACAAATATTGTATAAAAACATACTGTAATAAAAGAGAATGTTAATAAAATAAACTGGTTTTACTTTACGGAAGATGCGCACGGAGGTTGGGGAGGAGTAAACAGGCGGAGGAGTAAACAGGCGGAGGAGTAAACAGGCGGAGGAGTAAACAGGCGGAGGAGTAAACAGGAGGAGGAGTAAACAGGAGGAGGAGTTAGGAGGAATTACACTTTCACCATCGTTCACTTACTCACTACTGTACACTACTGTACACTCTTAATGCTACTTTACACTTAAAAGGAACTTAACTAAACTTCATTTAGAGCGCAGAGAGCAGCAACTAGTAAATAGAACAGACCTCCGTATAACAGAACCAGTAATCATGTATAGAGTTAAACATAGGAAAGGAAAATGATAAATGGATAAATGGATAATTAAATAATTAGAGAGAGAGAGAGAGAGAAATATGTGGAGTCGGGGTTGGAGGAGGGAGTTTAGATCGCAGCAGCAGCGAAGCACTAGAGCGGCTCAGTGAATGGGAATTTAAATGGTCAGTAATATGGATGTAGTAACTGGATTGGTGCACGTCGTGGACAGCTGATTAACAGCTGATACACGCTTGACCACGTGACATCAGAACTAACGCGATGCTTGATTTCTCTTAACTTAACTGAACTTAATTGCTACAATTTCTGTTTTCTTTACATTAATTTTCTTCATCTCTTTTCTCTTCACTTGTTTTTGCCTTTTTTGTCACTCTTTCCTCACTAACATCTGCCGGTCGTTTTAATAAAAACCTGTCCGGTCGGCACAAGTTCACATTTTTTAACGGATCCAACGCTTAAAACGGATCCGAACATTACAGATCCTCAGACGGTCGTCACCTCACGCAGCGCCTTTGTGACTCTAAATAGGAAATGAATGACTTCCTGTTTATCGGCCGTCATTTGTCGTGTGCAGTGTAGGCGGCTTTAACCGAGTGAGGGAAGCTGAGACAGGGAAACAGAGCACACGTGGTTGTTGGGGATCTTTGTTTCGGCCGCGGCGGTTCGGATGCTCGTATCTCAAAAATTTGCTCGTCGCACCTGTTCATCCACTGCACCAGCTGTTCGTCATGTTCTCTCTTGAACAGTTCGTGGCTCTCGTGAAGCACGTTCATGTTCTCGTGGTCTGCCATCAGCTCGCGGACTTTCTTCGCAACCTTCATGGAAGAAACAAAGAAATGATTTTGCTGCTGGATGAAATATCACTGAAGTTGTGATCAGTAGAGGTGGAGCACTCACCTCATCCAGGAATGGGCGTGGCAGGGGCGTTCTCTTATCCAGAGCCACAGCTACTCGGGAGGCGGTGCAGTAACGGCGAAACCACGCCCACTTATGGGTCTCGGCACAGCAGGGTAGTGTGTCTAACTCCAGGTCACATGCAAGAGCAACCAGTACCTGAAATACATCATTAATCAATTTAATGAATAGATTAACACTCGCACACACGCGCACAGACTCACTCTCGCGCACGCACAGACTCTCTCTCGCGCACGCACACACACAGACGCACACACACCTTGAAGAAGGGGCTATGAAGGAGCTGTTTGCCACCTCTAACAATAGGGTCCTCGTACTCGTACTGCCTCTGCAGAGCCTCAGGAAGCCCTTTCACCAGAGCAGCAAGAGCGCTGCCTGTAAAACTCTACAACAAACAAACAAACAAACAAAAAAAACCAAATCAGCCACAACATTTAAAAAAAAAAACAAAAAAAAAACCCACAGTATCTAAACAAAGTCAGTGATCCTCTAGTGTGGTTAGATCCTGGACCCTGACTGGACAGAAGGTGTCCATTAATTCAAATGTACAATTGTGGGAAAATGTAGCCAAAATAAATGGAGATAAAGTTGGACACTAAAAGATATTTTATCTTAAAAGAAAAATGTAAATATTCCAGAGATTGAACAAATCTTCAATCTTGATTTTTATAAAACAGTGCAGCAGCGAGGTTGTCAGGATTCTTACAACAGCTACATATTTATTTTCATTACTTTTAGTGTGTATTTATTGTTGTGTTGGTTGATGTTAGACGTTAGTGTTTGACTGACTGACCACAGAGCGAGCCTCTCCTTCACTGTCCCCCAGCAGCCGGTTGATGTTAATGGACTGGCCGTATTCAGTAGTCAGGAGTTTGCGTAACCTCTGCAGGGCCCACATACGGTGTCCAGCCGCTAGCACACACACACACACACACACATTTAAAGAGCACTCTAAAAATAACCTTTGAGATTTTTCAGAGCGTGCAGACATGCAGACGTACCCAGAGCACTGAGCTGTGCACAGGCGGCGAGTGAAGCAGCCAGACGTGGCACGATGCCGCGGTTGGAAGCGAAGTTGAGACGAAAGTCCAGCAGGCAGGTGACCAAGTCCATAGAAGGGCAGGACAGAATACAGCGATCTGACAGGAGGTCTTTAGGACCTGGGGCAGTGTCAATAACAAAATTAAATAAAAACAACCACATGCTAGTTGTCTCAATCCTTCCTCATCAGCATTAATGCAGTATAAAAGGTATTCACAATATCCTGTGTTCACTAGCTGATGAAATATAATATAATATAGTGTGTGTGTGGTGTGTGTGTGTGTATACCCGCTGCAGGCATGATGGGATACACGGTGAATCGCCAGCCCCAGCCGTTCACAGAGCCGTCACTCGTGAACTTCCATTTCAGCTCGTCTCCAGGAATCCTCAACTCACTGGACCAGTCTGACCACTCGCGCCCTGACACACACACACACACACACACACACACTTCTTAAACCCCTTAACACTAACTTGTACACTTCATTGGTAAGCATAAGTAATGTGGATGAGTCACTTCCTGTTTTGTGTTAAGTCACCTGATCGAACAGAGACGATCCTATTGGCTCCGTCCATAACGGTCAGCGGGTCGTGTCTCCTCTCAGTAGAACACTGACGATCGAACTCCACTCGCAGACCCTCGGCACCTGAAATCATTTCAGGAGTTTTTAAAAAAAATAAAAAAATACACTAATAATAACAATAAAGAAGTGAAACTAATGTAATCACATAACTTTCACCTGTAAAACAATCTGTTCAGCACATTGAACAATCAGACATTTTCCAGTTCAGTAAGTTATATAAAGTTTATTTACATTTTATTTCAGCACTCAGGTGGTATATAATTATAATAATCATTTAAATCCTCACAAATATTCTCTAATCCATTTCTAGGAGTGTTGATGTGATGTACAGATCATACTAAAGTACTCTGTAGCAGATGGCACAGACAGACAGACAGAGACACAGACAGACACAGAGACAGACAGACAGACACAGACAGACAGACACAGAGACAGGCAGACACAGACACAGACAGGCAGACACAGACAGGCAGACACAGACAGGCAGACACAGACAGGCAGACACAGACAGGCAGACAGACAGACACAGACACACAGAGACACAGACAGACACAGACAGACACAGACACACACACACACAGACACACAGACACACACACACACAGAGACACAGACACAGACAGACACAGACACACAGACAGACACAGACAGACACACAGACACACACAGACACAGACAGACACAGACAGACACAGACAGACACAGACACACAGACAGACACACAGACAGACACACAGACAGACACACAGACAGACACACAGACAGACACACAGAGACACAGACACACAGAGACACAGACACACAGAGACAGACACACAGACACAGACACACAGACACACAGACACACACACAGACACACACACAGACACAGACACATACACAGACACACAGACAGACACAGACACACAGACAGACACAGACAGACACACAGATACACAGACACACAGACAGACACAGACACACAGACACACAGACACAGACACACAGACACACAGACACACAGACACACACACAGACACACACACAGACACACAGACAGACAGACAGACACAGACAGACACACAGATACACAGACACAGACAGACACAGACACACAGACAGACACAGACACACACAGACAGACACACAGACAGACACACAGAGACACAGACACACAGACACAGACACAGACACACAGACACAGAGACACAGACAGACACACAGACAGACACACAGACAGACACACAGACAGACACACAGACAGACACACAGACAGACACACAGACAGACACACAGACAGACACACAGACAGACACACAGACAGACACACAGACAGACACACAGACACACAGATAGACACAGACAGACACAGACACACAGACAGACACAGACACACAGACACACAGACAGACAGACAGACAGACAGACAGACAGACAGACACAGACACACAGACAGACACAGACACACAGACAGACACAGACAGAGACACAGAGACAGACAGACACAGACAGACAGCGTTACCTGGTATTTTGACTGTACCACTGGTGGAGGTATCATCAGTGTAGGGGTGACTGCTCTCCACTACCACAGGCTGAGAGGACAGACGGCCGCTCTGAGAATCCGTGGCCACGTCCTCAAGCTCAGTCACACAAAGCTCCAGTAACATGTCAGCCACCTGAGAGTACACATGACACACAGTGGTGTAAACGTGTGTGTGTGTGTCATACACTCATTAAAGACATGCAGTGCTCTAGAGGAGGTGAACCTGAGGGTAGGCGGTGCCCATGCCTGACAGCACAGCAGACAGCACTTCCTTTCCTTTCTCTCCTGAGCGCAGGTTCACAGCCAGCTTCAGCAGATCAACCATCACCCGCGTGTCATCAGGTACCAGCAGACAGGTGAACTCATCCAAGTACTGAGGCTCGGGCCCCGTGGCTTTGTTCTGGCTCTCAGAGTCCTGGTACGAAGAACCAACCAGGAAGTTACAACATTTAGACCTTTATACATGTTAAAAAAAGGAAATAGTCACAGTGAGGAGACGTGAACCTCTTTGGTCTTGGTCATGGTCTCGGCAATGATGCTGGCCGCTCCGGGGTCGTCTGTGACGGGGATGAAGGGGCGAGAGGCAGCAGCGGCTGCTGAGGGAGTCACGGCAGATGATGGGGTTATGGCATCTTCAGAGGATGTAACCTACAGGAGGAGAAAATATAGCTCACGTTACAGATAGATCACAATAAAGTCTTTATCCTACGAGCTTTACAGTTATTTTGATAAACTAAAGTCTTTCTCTAACGTTTCACTTTTCTTTTCTGAAGCCAAAGATGGAATCATGCAACCAATCAGAGCATAGATCCTTCTCAAAGTGCCACTCGGCGTTTAGGAACCAAAAAGGAACCATAAGAACCAAAAAGGAACTAATAAGAGTACAGTTCCCACCCAAAACTGAACCGTGTAACGATTCCACCCACATTTACATTCTGCTGTTTGGCACTGAACTACACAGGAAGTGTAAATAATAGTGTAAAAAAATAACGATGACTAAGGAGTTAATAAGAAATGAAGATAAAGCCCACCTCGCCCCTCTTGCTGTCCTGCCAGGGGTGAGGGCTGGTGCGCTCCTCAAGGTCAGAGGTCACAGGAGGACCTTCAGCCTCTGAAGGGCTGGAGACGGATGAGCAGTCAGAGGGAGGGACCGGAGAACTGGACGGACATTCTACAGGTATCATGCAGGCAGGCATCAGAGCTCCCACCACAGCATCCCTACACACACACACACACATTCAGGCTAATGTTTAAACACTTTATCCAATTGCTGTGAGCTTATTTGGCAAACCAAATCCACTGTTCTGGAGCGATACAGCACCTGGCGTACATGATCTGTAAAGCAGAAAGCACGTGAGACAGAGCCTGCTGCTTGGCCAGGTTGCCGTCGAGAGAGAGCAGGATTTTGGCCAGAGAAGGTCTGCTGGGCTTCACGCTGCTCTGACCGTTCAGCTTATTACTCAGTGAAGACGGGTCGCTGTCTGACGGCACGCCTGCAGGCAAGCAAACGCACGTGAGCCTGATGTAATGGTGTTCGAGGCAAAACACAACAGAACGCTCGTTAAAACTTACTGACCCAGGTACGAGGCCCCGAGCGAGTCCCTGGCCGTCTGGAACAGAACCGGTTCGTGAACAGATGGTGTGGTGACATCGACAGTGGTCCAGGCCACGCTGTGAGATGAGCCACATGCCACACGTGTGATCTTCTGACCCTCCAGGCCCTGCACCAGCGTCGGCTTCCGGTTCACCGTAGTTGTCCCGTTACCCTGCTGCCCGTGGTCATTATCACCCCACGCGTAAACCTGAACACAGTCAGAGAGAAACCTCAACACACTCTCACAGGCGTCAATATGTAAAAAAAAAAAAAGGAGGAGAAGAGAAACAAGGTAAAGAATGAGGAGGAGAGTAAGAAGGCATCAAAGAAGAACGAGAAAAGATGGAAAGACGGATACAAAAAATGAAGGAGAAGAGGATGACAGCAAAGAACACGAGGAAGGAGAAGAATAAGTAGAAAGTAAAGACAGTATGAAAAAAGAAAAAGAGAACGGGAAGAGGGAGAAGGATGAAGAGAGAATGGAGGTGAAAAAGAATAGTAGAAAATAAAGACAGAAGGAGAAGAAGAAGAAAACTAAAGCAGACAGAAGCGACAGACTGTGTGTGCTACCTGTCCGGTCTCTGTAACAGCCAGGCAGTGCAGCGCTCCCACTGCCACGTGAACAATCTTCTTCCCTCTCAGCCCCTCCACCATCTGTGGCTTCCTCACGTGCACATCTGTCCCGTGACCCAGCCGGAAGTAATCGCCCTTTCCCCTGAACACGTCGGAAACGAGAGCGACACGTTAACGTAAACCGTGTGTGTGTGTGTGTGTGTGTGTGTGTGTTGAATTAACGTGGTGTAGAAAACAAACAGAAGTGTACCAGGTCCACACGACTCCTGATTTGGTGAGAGCCAGAGAGAACTGAGCTCCACATTCGATCTGACACACGCCCTGTCCGTTCAGACGCTCGATGTTCTGAGGGATGTTACAACCCTCGCTGCCTCCACGGCCCAGCTTCCCGAAGTCCCCGTCTCCCCATGAGAACACCAGACCTACACACACACACACTTAGTACACCTCTCTGAAGTAAAACACAACAGCGTTTATTAGAAGGTTTTTACCTTCGTCTGTCAGAGCGAGAGTTTGTGCGTCACGACTCCCACAAGCCACCTGAATGACCCGATGACCCAATAACACTTTCACCTAGACAACACAAACAGAACAGAAGGTTTATGACCAGTCAAGGTGTTGGTTTACCTTCTAGATCGGCAGCTCTGACAGCTTCTGTAGGGAGATGTTTATTTAACACTCCAGCGGTGGGACAGAAGCACTAACACGGCACAGAATGATCTAGAATTTCTCAGAACTGTTTATACGAACATCTGGATCAGAACCTGGTTCAGAACAGTGATACTGATGAGACGAATAAGAAGAACAGTTCGTACCAGTTTGGGTCTGAGCTGTGTGGTGTTGTCTCCGTGTCCCAGGCGTCCGTACTCCCCCAGACCCCAGCTGTACAGCTCTCCGCTGGAGGTGATGGCGGCGCTGTGCGAGCTCCCACAGGCGATGTCCCGAATGCGCTTCGTCTTCAGCGCTTCGATCAGCCGAGGCTTATCACAGTTCCTACACACACACACACACACACACACACACGCTTCATCTTTTAACATGGCTACATCCACACACCCAACCACATTTCAACAGAGGATACTGTTCTAAACATGACAGGAAC